>NW_020799092.1:58454816-58506122 GCF_003259725.1 Athene cunicularia
CTATTTACATACCATCAGTGTGTGTTAACAGACCTGAATCACTTGGGGGTTCCAAGACTTCCTTTTTCATTGGAAGTCATGTTATTAAGCTGAAACTCCAAACTGGCCTGACATATTGTTAGCTTAGATCTGGATTTCTCATTATCTTATTACAGTAATCTCAGGAGAAATATTTGACGTTGCAGCAATATTTTCTAAAGCACTGAATCTTTTGTCTTGAGCAAGATCTCTCCAG
This sequence comes from Athene cunicularia, assembly GCF_003259725.1. Classification (NCBI taxonomy): domain Eukaryota; kingdom Metazoa; phylum Chordata; class Aves; order Strigiformes; family Strigidae; genus Athene; species Athene cunicularia. The sequence continues at coordinate 58,455,052 of NW_020799092.1, forward strand.
ACCTCTTGAACAAATGAGGAACCTCAGCAAAAGAAAAAATTTAAAAAGATAACTGTTAAAATAACTTCATATTAAATGACTACGTGCATGTAATCAAGAGTGACATCTCATGAAGAAAAGACATCAAAATCCTGTGAGAAATTACAACTTATTTCTCCATTGAAGTATTTGGTTTGAATTATTTTGCTCTCTCTCAAGAACAGACAGCAGCAGATCTTTTTTCCCCTTGAAAACAGGGAAAAATCAATCAGAAAGCAGATTCTGTTATGAGGAGGAGGGCATGGGAAAAGATATGTTCTTGTATTTACAGGTACTAAAAATCAATAGTGTTTATGTGTGAACAGGCCTGAAGTGTGAACACTTGAACATTTCTGTTATCAGAGGCATGAAACACATTTCAGGTTGACAAACACATATGACAATTTTAAAGCACTGACCTGCTCTATAAGGAAGCATATTGTATTGCATCATGTGTGCAGAAACTTTCTAGACTCACATTTATCATATAAAAATGCAGTCAGCACCTAAATACTAGCCATAACTTTATAGCCTCCCACAGTCACACAAAATTACTGGGTTTCTTCTCCTAAGAGATCTCCCATACCACTGCAGTCCCTTCTGCTCCCTGAGAGCCCAGACAGCTTCTCCCCTCACTCCTGCCCTACCTGCTGTCTACTCTGCAGTCTCTACAAAATTGCCTTTATCTAGAGAGCCAATAAACCCCACCCCACGCTGGGGGCATGCATTGGCTACCCAGCAGTAACCTCTTACCAGGTGATGCCTGAAGGGAGCAAATCTTCTGTATAAAGCAGGTGATCAGCATGAGGTTGTTTGGTGGTGTGTCTTTTTTTTTAAAAAAAAAAACCCAAAACAAAAACAAAAAACCAAACAAACAGGAGAGTAGGAATATCTTGGACCAGGTAAAAGCACATTTTCAGCCCAGAGGGATGTTTAAGACATCAGTGGATGTCTTATCTAACACCTGATGCTACCTTGAAAATATAGCAATGGACCTTGCTGACATTTTTCAGAGGTTACTTTGTTGTATCAGGTACAATTTATCATGAAATAAGTAATGACAGTCATTGGTGACCATTGTAACGATACTGGCTCAGCTGAAGCCAGGGTCACATTATAACATCTTACAGAACCAGCATCTTCTCTTTTGACTAAAAAGACTCAGATATATATACTGCATAACAAAGATATATATACTGCATAACAATATGCGTTCTATAATATACAGCCCAAACAATTTTTTTTTTCCTGTGCCTTGCCTCAACTTAAAGAATTAATGAATCTGCTTATGTTTTAGTCTATATACTAAGTGGAATCTTAGCACTTGTTGAATTATTTCAGGAAGAAGACTGTCAACTCTACATTGAAACTTTCTGTGCAAAGATATCATTATTCTTTGTGCTTCATAAAGTTGCATTTGTCCCTATAATTTATATAGGGTATGAAAGTTTCTAAGAAAAATATCCAGAAGTATGGGAAATTCTGTGATCCATGACATAACTGCACTACTTTTCATGATTTTACTGAGGAAAGGATCAGAACTACAAATATTCAAAAGTCATGAAGGCCTTGTTGCAAATTAAACTGCCCTTAATTTGACTTATTTCCAAGACTGCATAAATTAACTGGACTTCAGTGAAGTGCTGGGTGAAAGAGTCCACTTCTATTGAGCACCATAAGCAGACTTCAGTTTAGGAGAAAATCTTGACAGAAAATATTCTCATAATTAAAAATACAAAAATTTATTATGGAAGATACAATATAGTTCATCAATCTCAATATTAGACACTTATACAAAGAGATACATCTCGTAAAAGCTAAAGATAGCAAAGGATGTAAACCAGACGTAATACAAGGCTTTTAAACAGAAAATTGTATCTTGCAGCAAAATACCATCTAAAGCTATTTCCAGAGGAATTATTTTGTGGTTGATTCCCAAAAAGTTGACAGTAGAAGACTTAGCAATTAATTCTTCTTACTAACTGTTACATTATTCTCAAAATTATTTATTACCTGTCAGAAAAGAGAATGTGACTTGCAAGAACTCTTTTCATTATGAAAATCAGTGTTGTTCTCTCCTCTCTACACCCAAGACAAGGGGTTTAGATCAGCCAAAAAAGTCAACCTTATAAAGGTACTTTCAAAATAAAATAAACTCTCTGTGGAGTTATGATTTACCTGGTACAGAAATTCTGGTACTGGTGAAGTGGTATATTAATAGTACATGACCACACATCAGTCAGAGTCTGACTTTCAGTTTGACTTTCTGCGTCAAAGTTATCCTCTACATCAGTGAATAATTTAAAAAAGTCTATATCATGTTTGATCTCTATAAATCAAAGAAACCATAACAACTCATTGCAGCCAGGCATCTCAAAATCAAGTCAAGGAGCTCATTAAGTTCCAGCTAACTGGCAATTTCTATATATCATAAAGCACATCTCAAGACAACACAATGTAAATAAAATCAGTTGAAGGTGGTAACACTTACAAAATTGAACCTTTTAATCACAAAGAGATATAGGTGGTTGGCAGCAGCTGCTGTCCTTGCTCTAAATTGTAAAGTTGAAAATGAGATCATAGAAGTCTCAACATCCTAATGTGAACGTGCTGCTAATGTTCACTACCTAAGGACAAGCTTAGGCATTTAGTGTATGCTAAAAGATTGTAACAAAAAGTTATTCAGTGAAAAATGCATAAAATTCTCAAATCTATGTGGACTGTGTTTGACAATGTCAGAGAGCTGCTCTATTACCATTCACTTTATTTTTGATTAAGTTCTTGTGCTGATTGAAGGAACACTGTTTCTCACTGGTATCACACAAAAGATGGAAAGTAGCAACCTGTGTGGACCCAGTGTAACCCACACCCCAGCAGAACTGTCTGATGAGCTGCTGCAAGATACCAAGGGTTTAAGAATTGAAGGGAATGCGCCATTTAGAACAGGCTGGTGAGCAAAAGCTGCTGAAAACCAATAAAAAGTTTCTAAATGCACAGGTCACAAGGAGGAGACTGGCAGACAATACTTCCTACTGTTACAAATAGCATCCTTGTCTGCTTAGCAGCCCTGTAGGTGCAGCGTAATTTATCATCGACGTTGTAAGACATTTTTCTGTTTCCTATTTCCAGAGGGCTGGAAGGAACAAAAAAAAAAAACAAAACCAAACCCAAACAAAAAAAACACCACAGAGTTTTCTGCACAAAATTGAACTGTATGATTTGCTGTTAAGGGCAGCTGTTTCTCAGAGCTTCAGAAGACACAGAATTTCATATATCTGATTCTCTGCTAGAAGAAGAGGCTAGAAGCCAATTCATCAAAACCTCTATGAAAAATACAATTTTAACATCTGTTTGGACTTCCACTTATCTCACTGCTCCAAGGCACTATTGACTATCATTATCTGCAAGTCTCTAGTATTCTAAACATCAGCAGCAAAGGAAATGAAAGTGAGCATTTTCATACAAAGACAGATAGAGGCTTCTAGGGCAGAAAGAAAACTGCTGGTGCTGACTGAAATCTGACTCTAACTTAATCACATCATCTATAAATACACTGTCAATAGAAAGGAATAAGATACAGCCTAAACTATTTATTAAAACTATAATGAGAAATAAGGAATTTCACCAAAGGAGAAAAGGCATTACATTATCAGAGACAGTATGCTGTCTGTCATACACTTCCTAGGAAGGCTATGTTGTCAGTTTCTTTGCTACAGGCTTCGTCTCATACCTTTGGTGTATTATGTGGTTGACTGGACCACAGGAACAGGATATGAAATGTATGGTTGGTAGCAGCTCTGTAGAGAACATAATCAAAGTTTTTGCTTTAGCACAGTAATCTCATCCTTGCCTTGGAAAACTGTAATCTTCAGAAAACTAGAACCCCAAATAAGAAGGGTACAGGCTTGAAGCCTTTCCCTCTCCATTCTTCCCAGCTTGAATTATGTAAGTGATTCTGTATCTGCTCCCAAAGAAGTAGGCCTCCCTTTATTCCCCTCCTCCAATACCTATACAAATCCAGGGTAAACAATGTGTATTTTTGAGACTTGCACAGGAGATTTTACAACCTTCAGTGCTCAAAACCAGGAAGAGCAAGAGAAGAGTCTTATCTTAATGCCATCCAGGCATCTTTGCACACATCAGGATGACCAGTCAGTCTTTATCCCTTCTACCTAACACGAGATTATTTCCTCTTTAATTTGCAATTCAAAAACTAGAAAAGAAGATCATCTCATGCTCAAAATGCTACCATTGGTAGAAAACAAAAATGAGTCACCGCCATGTTTCAGACTCTCCATAGGTTGTGGACCAAGAACAGACAGAAAATTGTTGCTATTTTCCAAGTAGTTTTGTTCCATCAACTTTCCTACAATTAAGAAACAAAGTAAAGAAGTCTTCAAGTATACAGATACAAGAACCTAGTGGACTGTATCATCAGAATCACTTCTAGACTAAGGGAACAATTTTTTTGTTTGTGTTCCTCTAGCATAAAGCAGACTAACAGCAGATTTTGACCATTCACAGTGACATATAAGGTAAGATTTAGCAATCATCAGACACCAGAGGAGGAAGGAATCAATACAGAGTTTCTACTGTAAGTAGCGGGTTATCTATTCTGAGGGAAAAAAAATGTTAATTTTTCATGTTTTCAGATATTGGAACAGGTTGCTCAGAGAGTTTGAGCAGTCTATCTCCATTCTTGGAAATTTTAAGACCTGATTGGTTAAAGCCCTCAGTAACCTGGTCTGTCCTTTTTGCTGACCCTGCTTTGAGGAGGAGGTTGAACTGAATGATCTCCTGAGGTTTCTTCAAAACTGAATTATCCCATGCCTCTATGTTCTATTGTACAAAAAACCCAAATAAGCAGGATTATCCCCCAAGATTTCAGTGCTGCTTCATCCTGTTACCAACCTGCACATCCCAGAGGTTAGCTTCATGACTAACATGTATGTGAATTAAGAGGCAAAAGGAAAAGGATGGGGCAAACAGTAAAAAAAGAAGGAATATTTTCTATCTCGATTCAAAACACTGCTCATTCAGAAGTCTCCTTCCACCCTGTTGGTAAAGAGCTCACAGTGAAAACAGGAAGCTCTCAAAATTTAATGCAGAATAAAATATTATAATTTTTCATTACGAAAGTTGGATTTACGACCCTGAGAATCATTAGACACAACAGATATTTCAATCATGGAACAGTTACATGATTTCATGACACACTAATCCAGAAATGAAGTAGGCACAATGTCCAAGATTCCTCATTTGTTCCTATATTAGGCTGGTGCATAACTACAAGCCAACCTTCACCATAATATATAAAAAGCAGATTAGCTGTAGTCTGGCGTACTATTTTATAGAAAAGCTACGGGAGCTCAGTTTAAATGCTACATCCATGGTAGTTGGTTGCAAGACTTTCAAAAATACCTTGCTTTTTTCAGCTTTCTCCTCCCTAAGTAACCGCTAAATTATAGTTGCATCACTATGAAAACTGGCCAGATAAAATATTTTTACATACCATTTACACTACTGATTAGTGATAGATTACACATAAATCCAAACACAACTGCTGAACAGACTGGCTATCTTGGCCTCAGTAATTTATGGGGAACATCACTGTTATCCAACAAAGCAACAAAATAAAAACGTGAAAATCAGCTTTGTAGATAGTGTTTGAAATGAAGCACACTGAGTTCTAACATACCAAAGGTATACAGACCATACAACATTCTGCAGAATCACCCAAATCACTGGAGTTGTAAAAGGTCTTAGGAGATCTCCGTAGTCTGGCATACCATTTTTCCAAGTGCTCTCCAGTGATCAGATGATGCAAAGATTCCTTTCTGAGGGGTCTCATCTCCTTGGACTGTGGAGATGTACTTAAAAATAAAGGCTTCTACACACAGGGAGGAAGCACTTGACCTATTGGCAGGGGGGAGATATTTTGGACACAACAGAACCGAGTGACACCAATACTTACTTGACAGGCATTATAAATCAACTGATGTTCCAATTTTTTGATCCCTAGAATCTGCTGAAACATTTCATAAAGCTGTTCCTTGCTCAGAATCAGCTCCGATACAGCACTTAAGGCCATTCTATTTGGCTGTTTGCAAAAGTCCTCTTCTCCCTTGTATATGGCATCATATTTGGCTAGCCAAGAACTTAACACTGTCTCTTTGCTTAATCCATCAATTTCCGGCAAACTTCGGACTCTCTTTTCTATGTTTTTCTTAAAAACATCTCTGAAGTCATTTGCAGAACATCCTCCACTGTGGACCATTCTTGCAACTCGGTCACTCTTGAGAAATACCTTTTAAAATAAAACAAAGAGGAAAAAAAAGAAACAGAAAAAGTTAGGCATGGACACAAACACAAAACAATCCCTTATAAACAGATTACAAGCTAGTATTTTGCTTCTATACAAGATGGATTTATAAGAAAGAATTAAACAGGTCAAGTTTGCTATATTTGCAATAGAGAAACAAGTGACCACATTGAAAAAGTAAGTTTCTGCATTGAATAAGTACTTAAGCTAGGTAGCTTTTAAAGCATTTATGCACAAATTTACAATAGCTAAGCTAGAATTAAGTTTGAATTATCAGCAGCTTATTTGAAACTTACCTACAAGATTTAATTAATCTTTTCTCCATGAAAAGCACAGAAGTCTAAAGTTACTTGCAAGTAACTCATGGATGAGCTATACTGTCTCAAATGATCTTTAAACCAGCCAATAATCTCATGGAAGATGAGCCAGAAATCCAGGGAAAAAACAAAACCAAACCAAACCAAAACAAAACAAACACAAAAAAACCCAACCAACCAAACAAACAAACAAAAAAAACAAAACAAAACCAAAACCCACACCCACCCAGATAAATACTACAATCAATATTAACACTAGAGAGAAGAAAGACTCAAAGATACAGGAACTGATTCTACTACTGTAGATACAGTAGTGGAGACACAATACAGGATTCTCTGTGTAAAAAACCCAAACAAAAACCAACACAAAACTCCTCTCCCAAGTACACATACTCTTAAGATATGACAAGGCAAATTACAACAACAAACCAAGTAAAACAGCATCAGCATTTTGCAAGAACTTTTCAGTGTTCAAGGATGGTTGCATTCATTTCTTCTACCACAGGACTTGGCAAGGTTGATCTTTCCAGCCACTGCATGTGGCCAGCTCACTTCTAGTAGCAAGTCTCATGAACCTGTTCCTATACAATATGCAACCAACAAAAAGATGACCACTGTAGCATGACCAGCTGTGTAAACAACAGATGTGTGCCTTGGATAAGAGATAAACTGAATCATGCCATTAAACAGATAACTCAGGGAGAATCACCTGGCTGTCTGCAGCAGAGGGAGATGGGTTGAGGCCCTCCACCCTGCAAGGCTTGGCTGCTCAGGGACTGCTTGGGTGCCAACCAAGCACATCTGAAATTCAAAGAACAGATGTGATACCATGTAGTCTAAAAAGATTTCCTATCCATCACCTTTCTGGCTGTTTGCTCTCTTCAATCAGATGCTATGAAGTGAAAGATGAATTAACTATGCATTTTCAGATAGTCATTTTAGTCACCAAGAGCTATGAAAACACAATGAATGAAGATGATAGCACAGTAGAGCTCTGACTCCATATTCTATCACATGTTGGAAGACAGTACACCTAACAACCAACCTAAAATACTAATGTGCTTCATTTGGAAAATACAAAACAGAGAGTAGGAGAGGAGCTAAAGAGCTGAGCAGAGGAGTGCACAGGTTTAAACAGATAAAGAAAAACATAGTCTAAAAGTTCCAGTGCTTGTTGATGCATCCCTGTAGCATATTTTTAAATGCAGTTACTTACAAAATATATCTTTCAACAGATATCCTAACTGACATTTACAGAAGAATGCAGATTAAGCCTAAAACTACTTGCCCTAAAAGATTACTCAAAAAACTCATCATCAATATCTGCTAATCACATTTTATGCTCTAACTGTACCATGATGGATTTCCTTTTTTGGAAACATAAGTATTTAAGGTTAAATTCTTATCTGTAACAGGACCTGACATGGTTACTGTCAATTAATGATGATATTAATTTCCTCAAAATGGCACACAAATATTGAATCTCATTTCCAAATAAATAATTATCAGAAACTCCACTTAGCAATAAAACTTATCAACACAAACAGGTACAAGGATATTAAGCTTGTTTTAATGGTCTGAAAATACAGTTCATTCATTCCTCCAACAGCTTCATTGGAAAGCAAAAGGAAAATATTTTCAAAAAGATGACTTCAAACTAACTTCAGCTACTTTGTACTGTTCATAAACAAAATTAAACCTTCCATCACATTAGTTTGCATACCCAATGAGAGAAAGCAGATGCAGAAGGGTGAAATAATATTTATAGGCTCTTCCCACCCAAAATCTCACGTTTATCCAAGATTACACAACCCCATGTATTGCTAATATAACTTGGTCAGTCTAACAAACAAACAAAAAAATTTCTCCAAAATACACACTGTAAGATCATCAGAATTCACCTTTCAGCACCTTCATTCAGTTTCATTATTCAAAACCATTAAACCAGAATGCAGGGACTGAAAAGCTGCTAGCGCTTCCCTTGACTTATGAACCACAATACTGAAAATTTGTTTCTGATTTTGAAGTTGATTTTCGAGGAGACTGCAGGAAAAATCTGTTTCCATTTTTCAACAATTAAGCTGTGGGAAGGGGAGCACTACTCTAACACATGGTGCCTGCAACTCTGACAAAATGATTGTGTGTTCATCCTAGGCAAAACAACAGGTATGTGCAAGTACAAAATATAATTTGCATGAATCTGACCTTAAAATGTTCCCTTCTGAAGTGTTTCAGGTCACAAACTGTATTTTTATTAAATTTTTAAATATTATTCCAAGGTAATTCTTTTGCAAAAGATATAGTGGATATTAAAGGAAATTACTCAAAAGATGTGACAGACTACAAGAAGTACATGGTTGGTTCTGAAAAGGAATTAATTACACCTAAAGCTCTTATTGTACCACTCCTTATTGAGTGGCAATGTACCAAAATTTTTCCTGTGGGGAAAAAATGTAAAATCATCTTTAAAATTAACTACTTGTATTTGAGATAATTTAAATAATAACATTTGAACTGAAAACCTCCATTTTCAAGACTTTGTTTGCAACAGAAAACCATAAGAGAAGGAAAATGCAGTTAGGAGTGTACCATATGTGCCTCAAATTTGACACAGTAAGATGCATTAAAAAGCTATTATATGTCTCATTATTCCTGTTCCTGAAAGACATATGGTATACTTCATGTTAAATGCAAAATCCTTTGCTTCAGTTATATTTCTAGAGATTTGTCTCCTCAGTTTCAAAGCCTTTCTGAGCCATTTTATGGCTGCTTTTTAAAAAAAAAAAAAAAAAAAAAAAAAAATCTAAATATTAGTTTGTGGGAACTGCTACTATATAGAGAATAGCATGCCACCAGTTTCATGTCAGTGAAGTTACTGTTTCCATCATTGTTCCAGTAAGCATATCTGCATGTGGGTCCAGAGTCTAGGGATACATACATGCTTTACAACACTGGTGGTACTCTGTTGGCAGCATTCAGTTTTAGAATTAAATATATAAGCTTCTGTAGTAGTCTTAATATAGTTTGCCACTTCTTCTTCAGTGTGGATTAGATGCACAGCCCAAGCATCCCCATTAGGGAAAATATTTGTGTTGATATCTATCTTTAAAGTAAAACACTAAATAAGTGCATTCACTAAATTGTTGGCTCTTCTTCCCTTTATTCTTGTATTTAGTTTGATCATTAGCCTTAGTTCTAATTAAATAATCATTCAAAACCCTACAACGCTAAAATGTTATCTCAAGTCTCTCAGCACTAGGGGGGAAAACGGAGAGAAAAAAATATTACAGGTTTGAATATAAATTATAAAATACCAGAAAAAGTTTTTGTGGGGACAATTAAATCTATTTCTACTGGGAATTAGATTTGGGAGATCAGCCATAACCATTTGGAAATCCTTGTATTATTTAGAAATAATAGGACAAAAGTCAAAGTTTTTAAAGAAGTATTTCCTGTTTCTACCAATGTTTTCCGGACTTCCTCAAAAAAATCCTGGAATAACACACTTTGTCAGTCAGCGTTTGAACTTTTAGTATCATTATTAGTTCCTTGAATCTAAGTCAACATCAACTCTTCATGTTACCCACTGCTAATAAACTATCAAACACCAAAAAGGAACGCCCTGTTAACACACACAGTGCATTCAGGAAGAAATAGGTAGTTAAAAGACAGATTTTGATGGGCCCAATATACCCCTTTTGAGGAACTTTTTCAATTCACATTATTTAGAGCCCTAAATATTCTTGGACTGAGCCATACCTACAGCCTTTGCTAGATAAAGTTCTCCTCATATCATAAACATACAAAGATAATCAGGTAAGGAATTAAAAAAATATATCCTCAATTTCTTCTTCCCTTATAATCACAATAACAATTATAATTTGCATCTATCTACTGAAGAATGGTTTAAATTCACTTTTTTCCCAATCATTATACATTTGCAATTTCATATGTTACAAATGCTAGTAAAAAGATTAATTCAAAGGAGTCTTTAGCACTAGATAGTTACAAAATACAAAAGCTTATTTCTGTTTAAGAAAGAAGATATTGAGAAGATATTGGAAATATTAAACACAGAACTGCTTTTACATCTTCTAGCACATACTCCTTAAATAACATTTCTATTCATCGAACATCGTACTAAATTTAACTAGGTATATATGCAGGCAACACAAACATGATAAATTGTCTACTGTGAAGCCTAGAAAAAAACATAAGCAATATGCAACAGAGTTTGCATAAACTCAACTGTAGATAACCTTTGCCTTTTATTTGTAAACAGATGAAATATGAGGTCTATTAGGCCATGCATTACAAACTTTTATGTGTTTTCTTTCATTTAAAAGACACATACTGATGGATTCTATTAAGGTCACCTTTTTAGCCAGTTTGGAAGAAAAAAAACCCAACACAATAGTTGTAAATATCTATAATGTTTCTACTAGTTTGTTTCAGTGGTGTTATTAATAAAAAATAACATTTTGTAATTCTCCTACACATATCATTAAAGCATGACCTTACAGCTACTTGCTTGTGTATCAGTTCTAGCAGAGCCTGACTCAGCTCTAAGCACAGCACCAACTGGCAACACACTAAACACACACTGACCAAATCATTTCACAAGCTCTTTTATTCTCTGGCAGCAAACTTTGCAAAGGGGTTTGATAAAGACAAAATTTATGATCTAAACCTCTCCACTTTTTAAACAAAGAACTGCAAAAACAAACAACAAAAAAATGCTCTAAACAGTACATTACCCCAAAAGGGAAAAAAATATATACATCAGGATTTTTAACCAAAATCTCACTTTCATATTAACATTCTCTTCCAAAGTAAACAAAGTAAACCACAGAAACTACCCCTCCCCTCCATTATTTTTAATTGCAAAAATATTGTGGTTACAATAAAAACATCTTGCAGAACACCACTCACACCTGTGGTATATACAGCGCTACAGAATAAAAATCCTGGGGTTTGTAGGTAATAAGTTATAATGGAACACTTTTTTCAACATAAAACTGCCCTCTTATTAACTATGTGAAAACTGAAAATTTAGTTTCAGGGAATGTGTGTGCATATATGTGTATATAAAAAGCATTGTGTGTCTATGTAATACATGTGTGTATACACACACAGAGAAAAGCACTGCAGTGAGTCATGTTCCTCCATCACCCATTTTGGAGACAAATTGAATTCAGCTATGATTTATTGCTGCTTATGTTTTGAGTAGAAGTTCTGTGTGGTAATATAGGATTTTGTTTAAGCAAAACTTGTTTGCTCTTTTAAAGTTCAAAAGGGTACTGAGAAGGGCAGAAGGACCATAAGAATCATTTCAGTCTCTGAAAAGGAAACTCCTTTCTCATCTGGCCCCTGCACTCCTTTTAGTAGTGCAACTGCGCTGACATTCTCATCTTCATTAAGCAAAGCAGCACTGGGAACTTCATTTGCCACAAGAGCAGCTAGAGATTTGTCTTCATTTTCGACAGTCACTGCTGTTCTTGTTTTGAGGAGATGACATTTACATTCTAGACACGTCCTGTGTCTTAACAGCCAGGGTTCAATGCATCTCTCATGGAAATGATGGCTGCAGCTCAAAATGCACACTATGTCTCTGGGACAGTAACCTTCCAGACATACTAGACATCATCTGCATCAGCTTCCTTATCACCTCTTTTTACAACACATAGTTCAAGCTGACTAATAGCTTTTTTCATTTCTGTTAAATTCTGTCATTACTGAATCCAAGCTCTTGGTATCCTGAATATTACAGCACAGTAGCAGGTGGAATAGAACACTACAGCCCTTATATACGGAGAGGGCCTCTAAATAATGATTCACCCAGGGATTGTAGTAATTTCAGTTGCTATGATTAGTTGTATGCAATTCTGAATTAAGCCTAAGTTCCCTCTGCACTGGTGTAGACCATAGGAAATGCTTCATTACCTACACCTGGATACTTGTAAATGCTCCAACTGATGCTGCACACTTTATTTTGCTTGCACATTATCTCCTCCTAATTAGGACTATCCAGATCTCTGCTTCTGTTGGCTTCCTGAGGCTTGCTGCAAGTACTGCAGTCTGGTCATTTGGGTAGCACCATCAACCCAGACATATGGTGAAGTTCTTCAAAGGACTATACTGGGTGTTGAATCCCACATGGTCCTCTTTGCCTGAAACAAAATGCTTAGGCAAGCAATTCCTGATGCATGGGACTGTGGTCAAAGCACAAAGGGCACCATCAAGATTGCAACGCATAACCACTGGGAGTATCGGGCCTCTCTTCTCCAAGCCCCAGTCACATCCTGTTCATGAAGAAATACACCTTTAGGGCATTCTTCCCAGTTGGAGCTGCACCTCATCACAGAGGCTCAGTCTGCTTGGAGTTGTGTTGCTTCACCATATTACTGCCAGCAGTGATGCTCTTTAGCTGGTGGGATCCTCCTTGGACAGGTGGGATACACTTCCCACTCCTGTGTTTGGGATGCTGCCATGTCAATCTCCTGTGCTTTTGTGTCAATCTCCTGTGATTTTGGTGAAGGTGTGGATAGACCCATGGTCCCCAAGATAACAGCTGTCCCAATTTCATCTTCTTGCCAGTGTTACATTGTTACATATTATACAATACTTTAATCCTACATTCATTTACTATCAATGCCCCCACACAAACCTTTAAAATTTAATCTCTCCCAGGAAAAAAAAAAGAGAAAATTTTACTGTAAGGCATGTAAGGAAAGTTCTGCCTCTGACAACATCATACATGCCATTCAAGTGTTTCCAGAGCTTTCAAACTGTATTCCACACATAAATTATAAGTGTATTGCTATGTGAGGGCCAGACACTGTCTCTCCTACATTGGCTCACAAAGACTGATGAGCCAGCTAGTTATCGAGATCTCCAATGTATTTATTCATGCCAATGTACTGCAACTGACATTTGGGGCATCCTTAAAACACACTAACATTAAAACTGAACTTTTCCATATAACTAAGAAAAAAGGTTGTCAGATAAGGCTTACAGATACTTCTATTCAGAGATTTTTTTTTCAGAACTCTGTCAACCAGACACAGACATACACCCACAGAGAGCAGCATTTTGTGCTTAAGGGATCATGCTTTTATTAAGGGATTTTAATTTTTTTTTTTACTTTCAGCTTGCCTGAAACAAAGCTAGAACTGTATTAAGGTTAATGCACCTATGTCTTATTAGAAATTATCAATTAAAATTAAGAAATATAAATGAAGTACCTCTTTGATAAATACTGAACAAAAGTATCAATACTTTTGGGCAAAAAGGATTTAGAAGTCCAAGGAATACCCAAGTTTGTGAATGCCTTTCAGGTTTCTGGTGTACTTTTCTGATGTGTTCTCCACTCAAGCTCCTGGTGTGCTTCTTATAGTTACCAGAACTCTTGAGTTTATGACACACACAAGTTTTTTAAAATGGCCAGCAATTTTCAGGGCTAAACTGAGCACTAAAATTTCTGCAAAAGACTATAATTCTCCTTCTAGGAACTAAAAGGAATTGAAGTAAGTTTCTTACATAAAAAATTGATGTGACATGCATCATCATGCTGTGCAATGATGCAAAACAAAGCACAGGGCATTTAATGTGTGATATTAAATAGCACCTTTGCTGCTACTGCAGTAGCTCCTCAAAGCATCTCATACAACAGCTCATTAGCAACTTTCATACCAGTCAACAGCTCTCAACCACTTCTTAAAGTCCTTTCTGTTCCACAGGAATACAAATTTTCAGTCATTAATGTAAGCAATGTTCTCTGGGACCAGCACACACAGCCCTCAGTAGTTCTAGCACACTCTGAAACCGCACAATGCATCACATCGAGAATTGGGACTAGTTTGATGAATGCGCAAAAAAATCTAACAGTTTGGAGAACAGCTTACACAACTACATATTTTAGGAACAAAGGCTTATGCCTAGTAGGTATTAACATATATTATAACCAACAGTGTTTCCTGCTATATCCTGGAGCTGCAGAAAAACCCCACTGTTTCAGATATGACGTTCTCACTGCACTTATGAGAGTCTGGCAAGAAATAAAAAATACTCCAAAAATTACAAAGTTGTTATTTAGACTATGTTTAGTCTGATCAACTAATAGACTACAAGAACAAGATCGTTTTCAGTCAAAAATCAATAGGTTATGCAGTAGCTTCATACATCTAATAGTACATATTAATTATTTTTATGCTAGTTGAATAAAATTACTGCATTAGCCACTCAAACAGAATTTACATTCTGAGACTAATAGTTACCAGTGCATTTTAATAACTACTTTTAATAACTACCATCTGCTGAACATGAGTGAAAACTGAGCTACTTACTGAAATTTGCTCAGTATTTTGAAATCAGAAGTATTTTTAATGTTTTTTTTTAAAAATAAAATTATAAGAGTGGCATGCAGGTCTTCCTTCCTCATTGCTTTACACCCCCTTGAAATACCCTCCAGGCACTATTGTGATTTTTTTTTTTTTCTTCAGTGAAATTATGAGTTAAAGAGCCATTCTTTCTCTGTGTAAATCTTCAGAACAGAATCCTTACCTTCAGGTAAAAGCAAACCATACTCAAATTTTAAGAGATCTTACTAATAAACTCATTTCTCTAACAAAATCATGACAGAAATACTTAAATAATCACACATTTCTTCTCCTAAAAGTATACTACACTGTACAGTTTTTTTCTAATTCAAGGGAAAAAATGCTTAAATAACAAAAATCTTAAATTTTGGTTAACAGCAAGTTTGTTTGCTTTTAAAACCTCCTTAAGACATCACATTACATTAAGGTGAGAAAAAGGAATAAAATTTCAAGTAATAAACCATCATTGTCTGAAGAGACATAGTATTAATTTAATATTTTTCCTCTTTGTTTTTAAATATCATGTCTATCACCCTTCTGGAGTATATTAAGCTATGATTTCTTCTTATAAAGAGTAATGGTTCAGAAACCATCACAAGTTAAAATTCTTAGGTTCACTTTGTTTTCTTTGAGCCTTTGGGGCAATATCGTAACTGCACATTGGACATTTCCCACAGCTTTGCAACCAGCTGCCTGTAAAAAAATCCACCAAAACCCAAACTCTTGAATATTAAAATGTGTGCTACTTCTCTAGGCTTATATGCTTGTAAGCATGCTACACAACACTCTGCACTGGGATTTGCTTCTTTGCCTCCTGTTTCAAATTGGCCCAAGCAATTGCTCACAGTCTTCCCAAATTTCTGTTCCTGATGGCTACGCATTTCACATACTCATGTACTGCAATGTCCATGCCCTGGGCACAAGAACAGAGCTATAGTGACAACCACCATAAAAAATCCACAAAACTATTTCACCCAGAAGCATTGTTTTCTCTTGGATTCATTTATCAAATTTATCCAGATGCCCTTTTGGAACAAGCATATTTATCCTCCTTTCACAGCTGACAACAGCAACAATAGTTTTTGCACCCTGGTGAGATACGGGAAGTTATATCCTGTTGCCTATATGAGCACAGTTGTGGATTACTTTAGCAATAGCTCTACTTGCCACAGACATGGCTATCTTCTCTTTAGAAGTACAGTCTGCTTTTCTGACAACCCGCAGAATTCACCGGCTGCCTGAAGCATGTTGAGGGCTATGTGCACTGTTGTGTTGGTCCTCAGGTGGTACGAGCACTCTGGAGAAGTTATTATGCAAATACCACCTGGACGTACAACTCCAAGGTGATCCAACTTCCCTCCCAACTGACTTTGCTCACACAGGCAATGAATGTTCACGTGGTTTGAGATTTGTGCGGGCTGATCCACAGCCACATATTCATTCAGTGACAGCCAGAAAGACAAGAATCCTCTTCCCCAAAGATAAGATTCGAGTACCTTCACGCTAGACCCTGCATGAGGGTAATTACAGGCAGGCAATTACAAAAATGACTTCTCGTTGTCCAGTTGTCTATGTGAGGGAGAAATTAGCTGATAAACAGGTAAAAGGATACCAGAAATAGATCTGCATATTTCAAAATGTTGTAATGCCTGGTTTGTTGAAACATAAGAAACAGCCTGCTGTTAAAAGGAGTCTCAGACTGCAGAGTAGATCTAGAAAAAAATCATTAAGTTCAATAGTTCCAAACCACAAGAACAGAAATGGTACTCCAGCTGTCAGCCTGTTCAGGGGCAGATGTTTATTACCATCATAGCAAGAGAAACCTAAACTCCATGCTAGACATGATGTTTTCAACATCTGTCTTTTTAATGCATTGACCGACACAGACCATAAGCACAAGTAAAAACATTTTATACTGAACAACACACAACCCCAACGGGAGGAAGAACAGTTTTATGCTTTGAAGCATACATCTGTTTGCTTGCAAGTTAAATGGAGGGGTTGTCTTGGTACCAAGTCAGACCAGTTACCAACAACCTATTCTTATGCTATTTTCCCCGTTTATTCAAGACTTTGCAATTAAAGAAGACATGAAACTACTTCAGCACAGAGATACAAAGCAGAGGTCTTCCTTGACCATGTACGGAAATTCCTCCTCCACTGTGTAAGGCTGCAACACGCTCACTGTCCTTGGTTAGAACCATCACCACCTACTTGGCAAAGAATTCATTTTCAAAGCCTCTTTTTGCCAAAGTGCATTTTCTCAGTCAGTAAAGTGAAATTCAGCAAGCATTAGGAGCTCATCAACACATTTCTTCCACAGTTTCTTCCCTCTTTACAAAAGAGCTGAAAACTTGCTCAGTATGTTGACCTTGCCCGACCAGAAGTCCTCCCTTTGGAGACCAATGGAAAGCTCCAAGTGGCAAGAATTTCAGAGGGTCTGTTTTTGCTACCATAAGACAGAAAAAGGCTGTTAAGTTGAATGTGTATCACAGTGTGCCTTGGAGATATCACGGAAAAAAAAAAACAAAAAAAACCCAAAACCAACCAAAACATACTGCACTATTGATTCCATTCATTTTCCAGTAAACAAATTCCAGAAGGAAGGTGTTTGAGCGTGACTATGAGGGAAAAGTGTAGACAACAAAAGCAGCTAGAAATAATAAAGCAGAAAGAAGAAAGAGCAAAATAAAAACTAAAAGAAATAGACTTCAAAAAAGAAACACATACACACAAAAATAGTTGTCGCAAACACAGTCATGCCAAAAGGATTAGAAAAAACATTTACTTAGCATACTTATTTATTTATAATCACAGACAATGATTATTTTATGCATAACTACCTCCTTTTGTACTGCAAACTTGGGAAAAACACACAGCTGTTCAAAATCAATAGCCCACATTTGATTTGCCTTGCTAAGGAACTCATTTGCTTACTTTTTGGAGTTTATTTAGTGCCGTACAAAATACAACAAAACCCAGTACTTTATCTCTATGATAGTGTTTATGTCTTAGGATACAATCTTTCTAAATATAAAATCCAATTTCTTGCATTAACTTTGAGAAAAAGTGAAATAAATAGGCAAATACAATAAGGAAGGGAAATGACTCCTTCAGTTCACTGAATCATCCACTAATTTTTATTCCACTTGGCTGAAAAGTGGAAGTTATGTGGGTGACAGTTTTCATCATTAGTGTTGCACTAGGCTCATTTTGTCAGAGATGAAAAGAATTAGCTATTTCATTTCCCTATTACCACTCATGTTCTCCTTCATTAACCATTTTCACCTAAGTATGGATTAATAGCTTTGAGTTTGAATGAACATATAATATTTTTGAGAATTAGATATAGAATGCAGAAGTTGCAGAGAGAAAGATCACTGAGAAAGAACCACAGCTGTGTACTTTCCATCCCAAAACCCAAAAAGAAAGTATGTCTGTACCTGTTGTCTACTGTATGACCCAACATCTGCTAGGATAATCCAATACAACTGTTTAAAAAATAATCCCATCATTACTAAAACGATGGAAGTAAGAACAAATAAGCTGCACAGGAGAAAAGGTGGTAAAAACTGCTGTAGACACCCAGTTGTATGGAGACAAAAGATTAAAGGAGTCCATCTAGTTCATGATTTATCAATGTCTAAACTCTCAGCAAGAGAAAAATGTGAAGACTTAGTATTGTATCTCCATCTGTATTTATTCATTAAAAGAAAGGAACCATTCAGAGAAGAATAAGGACAAACAGTCCTACAATCCATGTTTAGCTATGCAACTCACCCATTTTAGACCCCTGTCCATGTGCTGGGAAAGGGCATATTCACGGGGAGGAAAACTCAAGAGCACTTAAGCAGACTCTCCTCTGAAGCACTCCCTGGAGGAACCTCTCTCTCCACAGTGAGGACAGAGAAGCTCACAAAGATTCACTGTCCAGACTGTTTTACAAAGCATCTCAAGGCAAGTGGTGTGAATTCTTTCCAGAAGTTTCTAAACTGGCCAAACAGAAGACTTCGAATTATTTTGGGAGAAAAAGGATAGCACAACACGGTCAAGTTTAAGTTCAAGCTGATGCGACAGATAATATTTGCTTTGTGATGACAACATATTTGGTGATAGAGAAATTGCCTCCTTGCCCTCCCCAAAAGACAATCTGTACTTCAAAGTGTTTCTGTTTTAAGAGGAAGACATGAATAATGAACTATGAGTGCAAATGCAGGCAGGGATAATGCATCATGAAAACGAGAGTGCTTGGGGAATCGTTTGTTTTGTTTTTACAGTTAAAATGCATTATTCTTTGTCTGTACATTTCTCTTACAGAAATACCATCTCATCACTCATTAAAACACATCTCAATTCTAGAAAGTGGTACAAAGGTTATACGGAGATGTCAGACACCAAGCCACTGCCATGTAGGATTTAGCTGTTAACTTCAGTCTTATAAATATTTCTATTCCAATACAACTTTATCTTAAAAAGTCGGCCTTTATCATAAACACATTCTCTTCTCTCCCCCATTATAATGTATAATCTTTGTGTGTCAAAAAAACAACAATACATTTTCCCTGATTAATTTTTCACAAGAGTGATCAATTCATGGTGTTGGTAGAAAAGTTATAATACACACAAAAGTTTCAAAATGCATTCTGAATCTTAAATCCTTCTTTAGATTTAATAATCACCCAGCCGGCTACACTTCAGACAGCAATGCTTCAATGGGAAGATTAATGAACATTTGGTCTGCAGTTTAATCCCTCCAGATTTTAGCATGCAAAGTGTAAACTTTTATAAATTAGACTATTTTATGCATTCCAATCATGTGTCAAGGTCCAAATAGCTTTAATGGCAACTTTGAGGCTTCTTAGTCATAGTTTGCTCTCTCTTTAGAGTACTTAAGTTTTCAAAAATATTAATTCATTCCACTGCAGTATTCTCTAGACCATTCTAAAATTACTTTTCAATATATCATCTCAAGTCAGAAACACCTTCAATTTCTTATTATTTTATACAATCATCAGTTATTTTGCCTTGCTAGCAATATATCCTATGGCAAGGATTTAACTGAGCAAAGGATTTAAGACTCAAAAATTAACAGTATCTTCCCTACATACAGACTTCCCTACAGCCACACTGGCCAGTTACCACCTCTGCCTTTTACAGCAGCAATTGTTACCTGCCACGCTCCCACCGCCTCTGACCTCTGCGGTACCCATATTGTTGAGAGATGGCATACAGGCAAAAGGATGCTACAGTTGAGGTAAGGAAATCTGCACACAGGTTGGGGCAAACAGAAACAGGGGAGACACTGTCAGTGCGGCTTTGTCCTCCCTGAGCATTTCCACACTGATGCCTTCCCTTTTCTGTGCTTCTGGAGGGAAATGATGATAATAGCGGAACAACCTATGAAACTTCATTTGCAGTTAATGGGGCAGTCTGAAATGATTATAGTCAGAGGAACCTCTTTCTTAGAAATAACTTTGGTTGCTTACCAAGGGACAAAACCTAGTTGTCAATCCAGTGTATTTCAACACCCTGCAGACAGTTTTGTTGGACAATTACACATAGTAGCAGTGGGGTAAAAAATAATAAAAAAATCAGAGAGCTCTTAGAATTGAGCCTCTCCCCCAGCTCTTGCAAAAACACCAAAGCCCTGAACCTTTTCGCTTCACAGTTCCCAGCAGTGGAGAGAACTGGGGGTGGAAAAAGAAAGGAAAATCACCACCATCATGATGTTGAAAAGTTTTCATTTTCCAGTTTGCTCCTAGACTGGTTTCAAATTCACAGTAACAAGACTTCATCTCTTTCTATTGTATCCAATTATGGGCACAGGTTGCAATAAACTAGACAGATACAGGAAGCTATGCTTATTTTTTAGTTTTTTCCGTTTAAATGCCAGTAGTAACTATACAGATATTCCAAAATATTTTCAAACTAAGCCAGTCAAGAGCTTTGGCAAGAAATGCAAATGGTCTACAAGTCAAATGTAATAAGCAAACAAACATTACCCTCATGCTGGAAAAACAGCGCTACTTATGCCAAGATAAGGCTTAAGTTATTTCATTATTGTGACTAGCCTCTTAGTCAACAATCTAATGCACTTTTAATTTGCAGAGAAAACAGCACACATCTCTTGTCACCTCTAAGGCTAAACACTGTCAAGCCAAAGTCTGATCATAAATATTTCTCATTTTAGTTTTTGTATTGTTATTCCACACAATTTCTAGTCATAATTCCACTAAATCATAAAATTTTTCATTTTTATTACAGCTTCTTCTAGACTATTTTGAAAATATATTTCCTACTTACTTGTATAAAAAACAGACTTGCAGTAGTTTTTATAAAAAAGGTAACTCAATTCTGTGTCAGGCTATTTGGAAACATTTGCACTATTCGTCTGCCAACTTCTGAAACACATTACTCATACCAAGAGCCTTCTGTCATTTTCTAACACAGATTTTCTAATTTGATGGTCCAAAAAGCCCAGAATAATCCCTCAAGGTTTTTTATATTAATCATAAATTTTATGACAGTCAGAAACAATCTCCTTATCACGGCCACTTCTACAAACGATTGTACCTTCCAAGGCACTTATATTACAAACAGATAAACCTACTGTGGAGTTTGCATGCATACCTTAATCACTATTTAAATAATTAAAAAAATCAGAAACAAAGCAGTAAGCCATATATTTAGAATTTGTATGGTTGGTGTGGTTACAGAATTAATTCTTCCACTCAGTGAAACAATTCAGATTATCTCATCCTTATAGTAAGAATTGAGTCCATAAATCATGAAACAGGCAAAAGACTAGTGAATTTGAACAGGTAAAGGACAAAAATTAAGAGAAGGAACAAAACTGTAACAGGAGGCAGCCCATTCAAAGACAAGTAATATTTGCTGCAGTCACAAAGTTGACACTTAGCTGCCCAACAAGAGAAAAAAGTGAACTCTCTATCATCAAGTCAAGGAAGAAAGTTTTTACAAGGTTGTTAGATACTAACTACAAAGCCTGGCACATTGGAATAAGGCTGAGTAGCAGCACTGCCACATCCCAGAGCACGTGCTAGTGGAGCAGCCACAACTAGGAAGACGCATGCATCTATAACAGTGCATGCAAGCTACAGCAAATACAAGAAAGCTGCCTTGGCATTACCTGGATGCCCTCATTCTCCTCTCTCAGTGCATCCAATAGGTTTTGGCAGGTACTTTTTCACACACTAACAGAGCCAAGTTTGACTTCTTTAACTTCCAAAACAATATTTTGGCAGGGTGCATTTAAAATCTGCCTGCATTAAATTATACCAAAAAAATGTGGAGCTTCTGGGCACAGGGCAAGACATGGCATCACTCTTGTAATCAGGAAGCAATTAAAACTGCAATGTCATCAAGTAGGAGACTGGCAGTGAAATGATCATAGAGACAGCTCATAAACACATTGTCAAAAGGGATGAAAACTTCAGTGTCACTTCTCAGCCTTTGATCCTTCAAGATGCAAAGAACAACTGACACCAAAATAAAACAACATCCAGCTGAGCAGCCACTACTAGGTTGGAACAAACCCTAAATTAAAACTTCAGCAAAGAAAGTTACATTTTAATGTCAGCAACAGAAACAGATTTATACTTAAGTTTGATCATATCTTGGCTTTAATTTGAATAAAGATTCATGATAGTTTTCCAGCACTTCTTTCCTGTACTTAATTGAAAGCAAGATGATACTTTGTAACTGTGCCCTTTCAGATAAGGCTCTGCACCAACTTTGTCCCACCCTCACTTTAAATTGAGCACATCAGAAAGTATCAAACCTTCCAAATTGTAAAGCTACATTTTATATAAAAATTCGAAATCGTAATCTAGTAGAAGGAAACTTTGAATACCAAGAACTCAGATCGACTGGGTAATCCTGATAAAACGGTCCCTGAACTCAAAACTTAATCTCCCATCGAGCAACTCTTTAAGGTGGATCCCTTTTCCCACGGTTTTGTTTTATAGTCTAAGAACTTTCAGTGGCTTCCTGGTCCCCAGGAAAGTAATCTTCCTCTTTATTGCATGTTGGGCTAAGTCTGCTCCCTGCTGGAAAATTCCTAGGAGATCTTCCATCCAGGAAGATGAAGCCTCCCCTAATCAGAGGTCTCCCCTGATTCAGTGTGCAGCAGCCACTGAAACGCAGCCCGGCCCGTTTCTCTTGTCTGCCCAGACACGCTTAGAAGTAACTACTAAACCGAACAAAGGCATGAAACAAGATACATCCTCCACACCACTCTTTTCTTCATCAAAAACTGTTTGCAAACAGTGCCCATTTATGAACATTGTGCTCATCAAGTTACTGGTAATCAAGTCATAACATGAGGGAAAAAAAAGGTGGTTTTGTTACATATTGTCATATACTGCATGGTTCCAGCCCAGAAGTAGCTTAGTTTACTGTAAGTTGCTAGAATGTTTCTGGATATTATGCCTTTACTCACTATGCTTCGCCTAGCGGTTTTCTGTTTGTTTTTAATTTTAGAGTAAACCTGAGGCCAGGTTTCCATCCTACAGCATTATTCAGAGAAGAAACAACTGAAGGATTGGAAAGACCTTCACAATAATCAATTATACTGAACAGACTTTAAATGCTATACAAGCAATATGAATTTCTGATTCCAACACAGCTGTAGAGAAAAAAAAAAAATCAATGTCATCAATCTAAAACCCAACAGAACTGAGTTACTGCCTTTTTCATCTTTTTAGATTACATCTGCTGGTATTTCAATTGAAATTAGAGGACAGTAATTCAGTTTTTCTCATTTTATCTAGTTGGGAACTCTAGAAACATAGCAGAAAAAAAGTTACATGTTCTAATCTGCACAAATAGGAGTAGTAAAGAACTGTAATATAGGTACGTACCCCAAGCACAGAGGTGGCTTCTCCCCTGAGCTTTTCTGTTTCATTCCTGCAAGTGTTTCATTGGGTTAACTTCATATTGTGTCTCTAAGAATCATGAGCTACACAGTACATAGAGCACATAATATTAAAGCATTCACATGTCAGAACAGAGTCAAGATTATCTGTATCTGAAAGTGAGAAAGTGTGCATGGGGAAGGATGTTTCCCTTTTATTATAAAAAGAAATTTGCTACCTCTTGAGTGGACAAGATTTGAGGACTTCCAATACAGAAAGCTGTAAAAAGGTGAAGAACAACAGAATTGTCAAATAATTTTCCAAACTAATGTTAAACTAAGAGTTGTTTTAGTAATCACATCTGAATTACTGTATGTGTGTACACGAACAGAGTTTTTGTCACCTAAATATTGACATCTAAAAAGGCTCCTTGGGACCAGTGCTGTTTAATGTCTTTGCTGGTGACAAGGACAGTGGGACTGAGTGCACCATCAGCAAGTTTGCTGACAACACCAAGCTGTGTGGTGCAGTCAACAAGCTGGAGGGAAGGGATGTGCCATCCAGAGAGACCTGGACAGGTTTGAGAGGGGGGGCTCATGCAAACCTCAAGAAGTTCAACAAGGCCAAGTGCAAGGTCCTGCACATGGGTCAGAACAATCCCAAGCATAAATACACGCTGGGCGATGAGTGGATTGAGAGTAGTCCTGCAGAGAAGGACTTGGGGGTGTTAGTGAATGGAAAACTGAACATGGGCTGGCAATGAGTGCTCACAGCCGAGAAAGCCAACTGTATCCTGGGATGCATCAAGACAAGCGTGGACAGCAGGTCGAGGGAGGTGATTCTGCCCCTCTACATCCCTCTTGTGCACCTCCCCTACAAGGACAGGCTGAGAGAGTTGGCATTGTTCAGCCTGGAGAAGTCTCTGGGGAGACCTTATAGTGGCCTTCCAGTACTTAAAGGCAACTTAGAGGAAAGATGGGGAGGGACTCTTTATCAGGGAGTGTAGTGACAGAATGAGGGGGTAACGGTTTTAAACTGAAAGAGGGTAGGTTTAGATTAGGTGTAAGGAAGAAATTCTTCACTGTGAGGGTGGTGAGACATTGGAACAGGTTGCCCAGAGAAGCTGTGGCTGCCCCCTCCCTGGCAGTGTCCAAGGCCAGGCTGGACGGGGCTTTGAGCAACCTGGGCTAGTGGAAGGTGTCCCTGCCCATGGTGGCAGGGTTGGAACTAAAGAGTAAGAAATCTTATGCAGTTTCCATGTATTAAGTCTGATAAATCAAAGGAAACCTAGCTCATCTTTAACTGATATATCAAAGGAGGTAGCTTTCAGTTTTAAAGGCTCCAATCAACCATCTCTTACAGAATTCTACCCAAAGAGCTAATTACTGACATATTAATTTTTTCTTGTGTTAACAAGAATAATAGCTAAAATCTGTGTCTGTTTTCATTAGATTAAACCTGGTTTAATAGGAATTACAGGTAGTATTTACAGAAGATGCTGAGGAACACCTTTGGCATTTTAATTTATAACTTTTTTTTTTCTTTTATGAACTATATAAAGTGCTAAATCAAAGGCCTCTGGTTGCTTTGGGAGCTATGGCTGTTTGTTTTTTTTTTTTTCCCCACCTTCAACAAATAATTATCAATTTCCTAGGCTTCGTATATTTTAAGTTATACTGATTGTTACTGATTCCAGCTGTTTTACACTCATTCATAGTTTAATTGCAGGCTTTCCTTCCTTCTGGATATGATTCCTTTCACCTACCATATTTGCAATCATGGTTTGAGGGAAATCAACTTTTATTAAACAGCTCCTAATTTTCCATATCCATTTTCCCACTCCCAACCAGTGAATCTTAGCAGTTTCTTAAGCTTAAGGAAGTTAGTGATTCTGCTGCACTTCAGGAACTGCAAGAGTAGTTGCATTTACTCTAGCAAACTTGCTGAAGAGTCTTATCATTTTAAACCATATATATACACATAAATATATATACATGATGTTCTTTCCCATGGCTTTTTAAAATTCTGCTATAACCTTTTCTGGAGATCAAACAAATACAGCAGTAGATAGCAACTAAAGTCATACAGAATAATTACGGTTTTGTTTTCTTTCTTGAGTAGTCTTTCCTCAGCCGAGTTAGCACTTGCTCTCTACAGATCATAGTTTGTTTCCTGCCATCTGAAAATACGCTGCACCTTCCTGAAGATGTCTGTCCCCTTCCCTTGACTACAGGGAGTATTTGCATGACTACTCACTTGAATTTTATGGCTGAATTTGCTGGAAATTACTTTCAGCTTTTAATTTACATGCTCTGCTTAACTGACATTTGTTTAGATTGTTCTTTATTGTTTAGTAACTTTTTTTTACAGATGTTTTTCCTAAGATATGATGTTATGATTTCCTTTACAAACAATGTATTATCCCAAACGATTGCTTTCTGCCAGTTTACTTTTACAAATCTGGTACAATCTTTTTCTAATTTTAGGTACCAGCAACCTAGTTTTTTCTGGCTTAAGTGATGCCCATCTTTTTCATACAGCTCTCTGACTGCTGAAACTTTTGTGAGTTCTTATCAAACCTCCTCCTCTTCACATTTTCCTCAAGAACATACTGAAATGCTCCCAGCACAAGGCACGGGGCCAGCTAAACAGGCAGGACAAGCTTCAGAATGCTGCTATGGAAATTCTACTCTTTAATCCTATTTTTATATGACCCAAAAGAGTTCCTTCACTTTAGAAGTCTATCCTGTATGAAAAAGCATTGCAAGAAGCCTTAAGAGGGCTGGTGGTATTTTACAACCAGCTACATGAAATCTCCAACCAAAGCCATCTAAATATAAGTTTTCCATTATAACTTTTTCCCTCCTTGAAACAGAAATTGAAAAAAAAAAAAAAAAAAGCTTATCCCACTCTCAAATCAATGACTTGCATGAGATGCCTTCTCTTTTTTGTGAAGCTTAATTTTGCTGAATTTCTTATCTTCCAGACTGTTGCTTCCTTTATTGCTTTGACAAAAAATATCCAGAGCCCCAAGACATGTATGATTAGAACTAATTTTTAACGAAAGTACTACCTTTTTTTCATTTTTTGGGGTGCTTAAGATGGATTTGTTGTGGGCAGGGCTGTTTGCTTTTTACATCTTTTCCTTGAGGCTGGATATGTCTTTTCATTCCCTACCCTTGGTTGCCCTGTTAGTTAATCAGTGCAATACAGTGGATGCTGCCCTGGCCAGAGTTTCTTTTCCAGAAGTGTGGCTCAGGATGCTGTTAGCAGACAGAAGGGCCTTGCAGAGCAGCACCGGGTGCCTCGCATGTGGCAGAGGTCTCGGACCAGCTATGAAACTAACAGCCCATCCAGTAGCATCTCTTGAGGTCAACACTCTGCCAGTTGAGGCTCCAGGCAGGTGAGCAGCACAGCTGTCTAACACAGCACAGAGATCCAGGAGAGGGATGACAGGAGCCAGAACGCACAAAAAGATTTATTGTTGCTCTGGTTGTGGCTAGAGCAGGTAAGCAGCATGCTGCAGAAGCATGGCCACTGTTTGAAATGAGTAGCAACACCAACAATCCCGAGTAAAGTTATTCCCGACGGCTCCTGACAGACCACTACATCTACCTTTCTGAAGAGTATTTTTTTAACGTGCTTGAAGTTTCCCTGTTACCCAAATGCTGCAACAATACTCCTCTGCTGCACTGAATTAATTTTCCCAAACCTAGCTTTCAGCCTTCTGAATGAGCTCTCAATTAGTTATGGAAATTTGAAGAAACAAACATTCAGCTCTGCTTATGGCAATCTCTTGCCATTTAAATTCACTATCAGCCCTCTGTTGAAGAGCATACATTTGATTTACCAACCCCATCCCTTGCAGAAGGGAAGGCAGCACCAGCAGTTTCTGTGTGAAACACGAACTTTATGCTAGCACTGTAAATAACTGCACATAAAATCCCCACAGAGTTTTGGTCCATTATTCCCCCTTCAACTGAACAGATAAGCACTGGAAAAAGCTGTTTTAAATTCTGCTTTTTAAAGCACCATGTCTGGCTATTATTCAGAAACTCTAAATATTTTAAACCAACCTTCGTGTAAGGAAGAAGGTGGGTTTCTGGGCCTTGGCACATGATGTCTTGAATCTTGGCACAGATCTTCTAACAAATTGAGAGGGATTTCTAGTTTAAACAGCCCTGTCAATCCAGATGCAAGCACCAGAACCTCAGCATTTATCCAAAATATAGCCTGATATGTTGTTGTAGTCCAGAATAAATAAATTTCTGTAGAATGTAGTGGGATGAGTCCCTTGATGGAGCTCTATTAATTAGCTAAATGTGCGCTGTATTTCAAATCTAAATGGCCTCCTGTGTCATTGTTCTTCATTAATGCATTTTAATTTCACTCCTGGGCCATGCTCAGGGAAATCTGCCTGACCCATTGTCCAGCTGACAGGTAAAACCGGATCACTTGGGATCACATAGCTACATGTAAATTACCTCAAGTGCTCTGAAAACATTTTTATATAAATCATCTTTAAAAGTGTGACTGTGGCTTTTTCAGACCTCCATTTTAAAGCACCTATATATTCCACACCCACTTTACCTTTTTTCACCATAACGCTCAGTTACTGAACAAAGTAAGAAAAAAAAAACCCAATCCCCCCAAACTACAGTAAGTTAGGTATCTTGCACTTATTACAAATATCTGAAGTGCAACGGGCTTCTCTCTCTTAACAGATTTCAAGCAGAATAACAACTGTTTCAGGATCACTCATTTGCACATTTTAGAAATACATTTTAAATGCAAACAGATGTTTTAAAGAACCAACAAATACTGAGCTAAACACTTTCATTAGTTCTAATATTCTTAATATAAATATTATTCTATGGCTACATTGGTATCCAAACAGAAGAATGCCAGACACAGAAGTCTTGAGCATTTCCTCAAAGCAATGACATTTGAGCATGCAGCAGGTGGATGAGGTCTTTCTGCCACCCGATTTATGAAAAGAACAAGGTGATAAAAAAGAAGCAATGCTTCTTTAGCATGAATATCAAGAGTCATGCTTTTCGTGCTGAAAGTAACAATTTAAATTCCATCTTGCAGGCTATCATTAGGCTGGCTATAATATTATTTTGACAGGGTAAGTAGACAGGTTTTTTTTCCAAACCATCAACTCCTTTGTTATAGTATGTTCTGTGGAAAGGGAAAGTTGTCTTTACTGAAAGCTGTTAACATGTTCTAACTGCTGTTTAAACATAACCTTTTATAACAATCTAACAGCTTTAACTTAACATTCATTAACATCTATCCTAACTTAGACTAAGGGGCAAATCAAGCCCATCTCCAAAAATCAAATTTGCAGAGTTTTATAAATAATCTTTGCTATATTGTTAGCCTCTGTATATTTTAAGAGCTTTCATTAAAAAAGGCTTTCTCTCCCCCCTAAATTAGTATTAAGAAGGACTTCTCATTACTGCTTAAACTGAATCACAGAATGGTTTGGGCTGGAAGGGACCTTAAAGCTCATCCAGTTCCAACCCCCCTGCCATGGGCAGGGACACCTTCCACTAGACCAGGTTGCTCCAAGCCCCATCCAGCCTGGCCTTGAACATTGCCAGGGAGGGGGCAGCCACAGCTTCTCTGGGCAACCTGCTCCAGTGTCTCACCACCGTCCCACTGAAGAATTTCTTCCTAATATCTAATCTAAATCTACCCTCTTTCAGTTTAAAACCATTACCCCTCATCCTATCACTACATTCCCTGATAAAGAGTCCCTCCTCATCTTTCCTCTAAGTTGCCTTTAAGTACTGGAAGGCCGCTATAAGGTCTCCCCAGAGACTTCTCCAGGCTGAACAATGCCAACTCTCTCAGCCTGTCTTAAGGGACATGCTCCAGCCCCCTGATCATCTTTGTGAGCAGAGTAGAGGAAGAGAATCACCTCCCTCGACCTGCTGGCCACACTTCTCTTGATACAGTTGGCTCACAGTCAGATTTTCATCCACTAACATCAAGTCCTATCTTGCAAGGCTGCTCTCAATCCACTCATCGCCCAGCCTGTATTTGTGCTTGGGATTGCCCCAACCCATGTGCCGAACCTTGCACTTGGCCTTGTTGAACTTCATGAGGTTTGCACAGGCCCCCTTCTCAAACCTGTCCAGGTCCCTCTGGATGGCACATCCCTTCCCTCTAGCGTGTTGACCACACCACACAGCTCAGTGTCATCAGCGAACTTGCTGAGGGTGCAGTCAATCCCACTGCCCCTGTCACCAATAAACATGTTAAACAGCACTGGTCCCAACACCGACCACTGAGGAACACCACTTGTCACTGGTCTCCACTTGGACATCGAGCTGTTGACCACAACTCTTTGAGTAAGTGCAACTATCCAGCCAATTCTTTATCCACTGAGTGGTCCATCCATCAAATCCATGTGTCTCCAATTTAGAGACAAGGATATCATGCAGGACAGTGTCAAATACTTTGTACAAGTCCAGATATATGATGTCAGTTGCTCTTCCCTTATCCACCAGCACTGCAACCCCGTCACAGAAGGCCACTAGATTTGACAGGCATGATTTGCCCTTAGTGAAGTCATGCTAGCTGTCACCAACCACCTCCTTATTTTCCACTTGTCCTAGCATAGTTTCCAGGATGATCTGCTCCATGATCTTGCCAGGTACAGAGGTGAGACTGACTTGTAGTTCTCTGGGTCTTCCTTTTTTCCATTCCTAAAAATGGGGGTTATATTTCCCCTTTTCCAGTCAGTGGGAACTTTACTGGTCTGCCACTGATTTCTCAAATATGATGGACAGTAGCTTAACCACTTCAGCCGCCAGTTGCCTCAGGACCCACGGATGCATCTCATGACATCCCATGGACTTGTGAACCTTGAAGTTCTTTAGATGGTCTTGAACTTGATCTCCTCCTACAGTGGACGGTTCTTCCTTCTTCCAGTCCCTGTGTTTGTCTTCTGCAACTTGGGTGGTATGGCTGGAGCACTTGCCACTGAAGACTGAAGAAAAAAAAGTCATTGAGTACCTCAGCCTTCCCCATATCCTGGGAAACCAGGTCACCTGTTTCCTTCTGGAGAGGACATACACTTTTCCTAGTCTTCCTTTTATCACTGACATGCCTACAAAAGCTTTTCTTGTTGACCTTGACATCCCTAGTGACAATTTTCAGTTTACACAAGCTCCTGTTCTGCAGACTCCCCTGACACCAGTATTCACTATCATTATACTTTTTTAAAGGATCAAGTCTGGGCTCGTACACAAAGATAGGGTTCGTGTACTACTTCTAAAAGAAATGTCTCAGTCCTTCACACCTGAAGTTATTCCAGTCCCTGTAGCACATGTTATTTACCTATACATTTTTTTCAGACCTTCAGGACCACTTACTCAACTTCTTAACTGCTGAATATGAACAAGTTTTGAGAGCATCATTTGCCTTCTGTCTCACTTGAGAAAAAGACAGACATACATTTCCTTCCAGTAGAAGTGATTGGGTTTAAAGGAAGAATTATTGTGACGCCTACAGCCATTGTGAGTCTTCATATTTTAAAAGTCAGGAAAAATAACTATGCATATTCAGATCAAGAGCCATAAAACACTGCTGAGACTGAAGACACCCACGGTGATCAATCTGATTCTTAAGTGATATACACAACTTATTCTTCTCAGAGTAACAGTAGAACCAAACTGTGTTTCACATCCACAGAGTTAAAAAGCATCTTCCCCTCAACCACTTGGAAATTTCTCTGTGACTCCTATTCAAAGTGGCCTTATCTTCTTTCCACAGGCAGTCTTAGAATAGTTATGACAACTCATACATCAGTTTTTCCTCTTTCTGACATATTTTGGTTACAGAAGTCTGACCCCTACATCATCAGCCTGTCTTGTAATGCTGGCAGACAGTTCAGTCTCCTCTTCACAGACCTACAGAATGTATTTAGATACAGGCTGTTCACATTGGGTCACGATGATCAGACTGGCACTTTGGAAGGATAGCAGCCCACTTGCAGTTCTCAGACCCATCTTCATGATATTTCCAAGGAAACAAAAGCTGCATACTCATTCTGGGTTCATCCTCAAATTGCAGGACAGTATATTTTCTTAATGCCAGAAACAAGGCATCCTTCCAAGTAGAGAGCAGTACTTTTCAAGCAGACCCTGGGGTGACATCTCAGCTCTTGTTTCAGAGGTATCTACAAAAAAGACTTCACCATTCATACACATCTGGGCCAATGGCCAATACCATGAGTCCTGTCTGTTTAAAGCTCACTCCTCCAACAGTGATAAACTCTCTACTCACATAAGGGTGACAACTCATTTTGGACTTCTCCTATCCATCTTCTCTTCAGGGCCTGTGCTTGGTGTGATCTTGGCTGTATCCTTCCTTTCAATCTTAGCTTTTAAGTTCAACACAATTGTTGAACTTGTTCAACACTGGTGTAGAACTATGCTACACTCAGAGTAGTATAATGATAACATTAGGAGCTCTTCTGCAGTTGGAAAAATCTTTCAGGTTCAGGTGAGAGGTGATTCCCAACAGTAGTACTGCTGAGGGGAAAGGGACTTGCAGCAGATTTTGGTATTCACTCAGATGATACATGCAAATGATGATTTCCTGTACCTTCTGAGACATCACATGGCAACAGGATGTGTTGTTAGGAAATGATAAAGGTGTAGTTTTAGCCATGCAGCTCTATGCATTTGAAAATCCTTCAGCCAAAAAGATTTGATGGTGTAGCTGTCATATGAAGGGGGGAAAAAAAAAAAAAAAAAAAAAAAAAAAAAAGAGCATTGCAGCGCCAACTGTGCTACAGGGTAAGCTAAACATGACTAATATGAAAAAGATAGAGGGCTGCTAGTATAGTTAACTCTGCATTTCTCACCCAGAGTACAAAAGGAGTGTATTTCTGTTTAGGTACAGACACTGGTCTCAAGTTCATTTTTAATTTCAATGGAAATTTTCATGGAAATGTAAGCATAAATATAGGAAAGCAGTCAACCCTTTTTGACCCTTCTCTGAAGTGAAGGGAAAATGCAGTTAAAAGTGATTCATGTGCTCAAAGAACCACCCAAGTAGGGAGGAAGGACACTATTTACCTTTTCCTTCTTCATCAGTTCATCATCAACAGAGATCAACTTTCTGAAGCAGTACTCACTGTTACTTGAATCAGAAAAGTGGTTTACCTCTTTCATGCTGAAAGATGAAAGATTTAGCTTACTTTCCAGTGAGCCTTTCACAGAATCATTCAGGTTGGAAAAGACCCTTGGGATCATTGAGTCCAACCATCAGCCCTACTCTACAAAGTTCTCCCCTACACCATATCCCCCAACATCTCATCCAAACGACCCTTAAACACATCCAGGCATGGTGACTCCACCACCTCCCTGGGCAGCCTATTCCTAATGTCCAGCCTGAACATCCCCTCTTGGAGTTTAAAGCCATTCCCTCTTGTTCTATCGCTGATTACTTGCGAGAAGAGACCAGCACCAACCTCTCTACAATGTCCTTTCAGGTAGAGAGTGATGAGTTCTCCCCTTAGCCTTCTCCTCAAACTAAACAGTCCCAGCTCCTTCAATTGCCCCTCATAGGATTTATTCTCCAGGCCCTTCACCAGCTTTGTTGCCCTTTATGGATGTGCTCAGTAGTCCAAGAGGGAAACAGAGCTAAAAGCATCACAGTCTGCACAGCTATGGTGGAGCTGTGGGTTCCAGCACACCGAGATACATGCTCACTCTTATTTCCCTCCAAGTCCCTTGCCAGGAGCAAGGCACAGAAGACCCATCAACATAAAGCATGCAGAGAAACAGAGGGAGTTAAATGGAAAGCATTATTTCTTTTTGTTCCCTTGTTTAATTTTCTCAATTGTTTTTGCTGCATGTCTGAAGCACAGTCAGAAGGCTGAGAGTTGGAATAAGGCAACAGGGATCATTTACAATTAATCACCAATTACTGCTGCAAGCCTCAGATGAGAATCTGGATTGCAAAAGAACTTTCTTCTCCAGCTACACAAATTACATCGGTTACTGGGGCCCCAAGGACCAGCCTAATCAGTCTTTTCACAATTGAACATTAGTATAGTTGTTAGGACATGAGAAGAAAAAAGGTCGTATTTTAAGATCACTGGTTTAAGTCCATCATTCGCTTCCAACATAATCGGAGAAGAAATGGATGGATAGCAACTAAAATGAGCTCCATTATAGTACGGAAAATTAACTGATGCCGAAGCTAAGACTACAGGGCTTCTAAAACTTTACCCTCTTCCTATTCTCAAACCCAAACTTCTGAGAAACCGGAGACATGAGAAAGGGAAACATTTTCACAACTGATGCAAGTCTCATTTCCCAGACACAGAAGACTTCCTGCACAGAATATGAACACAGCAATAACAAGGTCTTCCTGTTGTTGAAAGACAAATTTGCAGAACTGATCAATTGCCTTATGTTGTTACCAGTGATGGAAAGCTGGACAAGGGGAGGATGTCCCTGAGCCCTGATAACTGGAATTGGGAGAGAACACTCATGGAAATCAATGCACGGGCCTCCCCTGCCCCAGTATTTTTTATCAGACATCTCCTTCGACTTTGATCTGACACAATATTGCTGCTTGAATATTATTAAATTTGGGAAACTTCTAACAGTCCATTGCCCTTTCTTAAAATCAAGTTTTGTAGAAGATTTGGCTGTGCACTTTTTTCATAGTTTTATGCTGTTTTATTAAACTACCAAAAGCTCAAAAGCTGAGTAAAAGCTAAACTTCCTTCATATTACAAAAGGTTAGACTTTAAAATTATGGAATTACTTCCTAATTAATGGCAAAAATAAAAGATATTTTCTAATTTGCAGATTTATGTCAAGCACGAAACTGCTGCACTAATGCCCTGGAGGAAAGTGCAGAAAGATCACATGAGAAAGTAAAGCCAAAGGGGTTTGACATGAGCATTTTGATACTACTGATCACACTGCACATGTTAGTCCATTATGACAGTGCAAGAAAAACAGTACAGAACTAGACTGTTAGCTTCACTTTGTTTCATTTTGCTTCCATCTAATTTAACTACTTACAGAGGTAATACTCTTGAAAGCATTAAAAGCTAAGGGACAGTACTAGGATATTGACTCTTGTAATGTGTCCTCGGATTTCTAACACAGCATTCTAAACTGTCCAGACATAAACAAACCAAGAGAGAAGAACTATGAAAGACCAAATGAACAAGCTGGAATTCCATATATAAACTGACAAATGTTCAAAGGAATATTATAGAAGACTCACAAGTGAACAGACTCAAAACTGGGAGATAAGTATGCATTTGTTGCTAATTTTATGCTCGTCAGGAAGAAAGGTCTAAGAAAATGTTTCATTTCATTGAAAATGAAATCTGATCTCTGATTAAAGTACTTCTTACTCTTAGACTTGGAAGGCTCTGCTGCAGTAGTATCTGTATGTCATGAGCAGAATAACATATTATCCATGTGCATATTTATCACAGTGAAACTGCAGAGATACAGACACATACAGACAAAGGGTGCCTGTTGCTCTCAAAGGAAAAGCTTTCCTAGTTTTAGGAAAGGTATACTAAGAACAGAAAACTTAAATCTAACAAAAATATCACAGTTTCACCCCCAGGAGAATATTTATTTTCTCATGCTGGGCTGTGAACCAGCATGCTGACATTCCGAACAGAGGGAAAACACTGAAAGGTAATGCAATGCTTCCAAGTCCCAAGAACTCAGTTGCAGCTTTCTAGCTGGGAAGTGCTGGACTAATAGCATATCACAGATGAGCATCTTAACATTTATTTTGCCATTGCTGCTGAAAAGATCAAGAAACAGAAAGATGATGTCCAGAGAAACTGTATGCACATCTAGGACCACATGAATCTATAAACACCGAGGTAGAACTGCATCTTTTGACTGTTTCATTTCAGAAAGAAAAAAAAAAAAACTAGACAGCAGCACTGTCTTTAATCATCTTGCCAGTCACTGGCAACTGTGTAAGTGGGCATGCTGTGTGGGACTCGGCTCTGAACGCTGGAGTACATCTCCATGACAAAGTGCTGGCAAGCAGGCAGACAGAAGCTAGTTCTGCACTAGTTAACTGAGGTACGGCAGACATAGTAGCTCTGTGTACAGTTGCCCTACACACCCACTCAAAACACCTGCAGATGGAGTTCCAAGGCCCACGGTATTTCCTATCCTGGTACAGTCGCTTGTGAATCCTCCTGCCTTTACATCAGCCTTAAAATTCATATCCCTGCTAATCACTCGCTTCTGTAAGGACCATCACCTAGCTCTGTAAGAGGAATTATGAAAGTAAACCAAAGCAGCACAAGGTATCAGAACCGCACCAGAATCTGACATTTTATCTGGAACCCTAATTTAGAAATAAGAGTAAAAGGTCCAAAGAGGGACCACAATATATGCCTGATACCAAATTATTTACTACAGATGAAGTATATGTAATTTGCTCAGCATTTTTGTTTTGCTAAGGAGGCATAAGACATACCTATTTATACACAGAGCAGTATAATGAAAGAAGAAATCATATAATCTACATTTAAAAAACAGCAAGCTAAGCAACAAACTTAAATTAGTAAGAAAAACTGAAGTAGAAAATAAGGGGAAATGGTTTGTTGGCAAGGCCAAGTGGGAAGAAGAACAGTTTTCTTAATGAGGTAGTTACTGTTCAGTACCAGTGTTCAAAGCAGGCATTTACTAACTGGAATAGACTGTGTAATCTATTTCTCTTAGTATGCTCCATTTAAAATAATGTTGTTTCTTGCTGAGAATCTTGGGTGGATAGCAACTTTATACCTGGATTTAACTTTGAAGAAACCTCTTTCTTGTCCTGTGAGGAGTAAAACCTTTTTAAGGCAGTGTGAAATAGTGAAAGGCTTCTCTATGGCACCATAAATCTTACGTCAGAAAATAAAAGCTTGAGAAGAATCTCTTTTTCCAACTTGGCTTTTCAGCAATACCCTAGGGTGGGAAATGTAGATAAATCAAAACCTGAAAACAATCACTAAGAAAATATTTATATCATCACTGTCTGTGTTCTGCCTTCACAGTTCTCAGGATATAAGAATTTGTTGTCATCTTTTGAAATGAGTAATAGAACAGAAATGAAATGGGGTTGAGAGAGATCGGTGAGATTTTAAAACCTCACTTCTCATTTACTGACTTCTGGATTTCAGCCATGCATTTGCTGACCTTTTTTATCCCTTACTGCCACATTCTTTCTAGCT
This sequence comes from Athene cunicularia, assembly GCF_003259725.1. Taxonomy (NCBI): domain Eukaryota; kingdom Metazoa; phylum Chordata; class Aves; order Strigiformes; family Strigidae; genus Athene; species Athene cunicularia. The sequence goes on from NW_020799092.1 coordinate 58,492,206, forward strand.
TGGCTTATCAATTCACCATTAAGACAAAAATGCCACTTTCCAAGACATTACTTGAAAGTTTAGAAGATTTTGACAAGTCACACATCTCTAAGGATTTGAGAGGTAAAGCTCTCTATCACAAAAATAAAATAGTAAGAGAGGTTCAATCAAAATATGCAAACAGAAATTATTTATCCCACATCTATAAATCTAAGAGTAAATGAAATAACATCCAGAGTAAAAATCACTCCTAGAGTTTCAGTCTAATAGTACATGAAAATAGGAGGTTTTCTCCTTTACTGTTTGTTTGCTTGGTGGCTTGGGTTTGGGGTTTGGTTGGTTGGTTGGTTGTTTTGTTCTTAAGATCAGGAAATCCTTGAGCTATTAGTCGCTTGAAATTTAGAAAAATAATTAATTAGAAAAATATATCAACTTCCTACAGTGGATCTGTAATCAAAACTTAAAGTATGAAGAAATTAGTGAGAAAATTCCAGTGCCTTACAGAGTCAGGAGAGACACCCTGGTTGGACTAACTGTGGCTCAGAGTCCATAGGCATCTTTTGGAAATTTTCACTTGTATTCAGGTATTTCAAGTGTACTATTAATGTGAAACTATGTGCTTCCCTCTGGTCATGGAGAAAATTAGCAAGTGAGAGATTGGTCTGAATATCTATCTGATTGATGAAAGGAGAAAAAAACCCAAACCATCCTGTTGCTCTCCATTAGTTTGGAGAGTCCCTGAGATACTGCTGACTGGAATACACAGACAGACATCACAATATAAAGGTGCAAAGGAAAGTTGTCTGGCATTCACGTAACTCCTTTAATGAAACATTCTGCAATATTATTTCCACTTCTAAAGGGTCTTAAGGTCCTGGAAAAGGCAGTAAGAAGGGTAACTTAGAAAGATCAAGAGTTGTCATCCTTTCATCATCAAGTGAAAGAAAAATCCTTCCAAGTACTGATTTCTAAATTAAAAAAGAGAAATAAATTTTATTAACTCCTTCAAGATTTCTGCAGCACTTATGTTAAACTGTCACATTTCTTATTAGTAGCAGGCTAGCTGAAAACGTCCCCACTCTTTTCGGTAGTCCACAAGACAGCATCAACAAAAAAGCGTATAGTTGATGTCTCAGTGCAACATACTGTTAACTGTGCAAAACCAATATCCAGAAGAGTTTTGTTTTCCTTTGAGACTGAGGAAAACAGCACTAGGATTAGGAAAAAAATAATTAAGCAGTGCAGAGCAAATTCACTGTTGTGTAATGATTTGAGCCATTCCTGGTTTTCTAATTGTTTGTTCAGATTAACAGACATTCAGAATTTACCTAATAAACAAGTAAATAATGTCACGTAATGCTTACTATAGTAGAGACATACCTCACTACCCAACATTAATTACTTCTGCACTGCAGTGTCAGATCTAGAAAGCATCCTTATTTGTCTGGAATAACAGTGGTCACAAAATGAACAAAAAGGATACTATTACTGGGAATTTTTTTTCACCTAAATTCAATAAGCCATTTCTTTCTCTCTTCCTATCAGCACACACCAATTGCAGAGCTAAAGATTGGTACAATTAATGAACTAAACTCTATCCATCAACTACCTACCTCATTTAGAAGTTTGAAATAAAGGTTTGTTATAATTACATCTGTAACGCTACATGGAAGCTGTATGAAATCCTCACTCAAATTAACAATGATCATCCACAAATATCAGTGTCCAAATAGACTGGATAGACACAGTTTGAACAGCTAGCAATTATGTTTTGTGCAGATGTACATCAAAATGCTTTGCTTCTCTTGACACCAGACAGGTAGAAGTGAAAACTGGATTTCCAGTCTTCAAAAACACAGTCTATAGCTACATGTAGCTATTTGTACAGCAAGAGACTAGAGGATTTCAACACTGATACCCTTTCCATGCAAGAGCAATCTCTCAAAAGCAAGCTGTGCAACACAAGGCCTGCAACTTGACTCTATCAGGTCAGGTCGGGTCTCTCCTTAGCACAGTGATCATGTAAAGCGTGTCTTAATGAGGTATCTTATCTCCCCCTCACTTCTTTGAGGAAAATAGACTGCTAACAGAGACAGCTCCATTAGATGCCAAGTTGTGGCTGCTGATCCAAAATGTTGAAGGCATTAGATCTTCTTCAATAAAATGGATGACCTAGATAAACCTTTGTCATACCTTTTTCTTGAAGGTGGTCTAAAAACATTTTTATGAAACTTTTCAAAGAACTGGCCTAAACCAAACCTCTAGAATAACAGCCCCCATGCCAACATTACACTAACTTCAAGTTTGTCAATGTTTTAAAGCAACTGGAAAGAAACTAACTCTGTAAGTGCTGGTAAGTGCAACTATAAATGTATTTGTTGTTGAAAGGCTCCCTCACAAGGCAAACCACAAGATTATCCTAAAATTAATGTACAAAAACATTCTGTTGAAACAGCTTCTTCGAATGTGATGCATCAACAGTAAATCCCAAGCTGGCCTAATATTCAGGTTTTTGAAGAGTATCTGAACAGAGCAAAAATCCCATATCCTTAAATGCATATGTATACCACTTACGATTTTCAAGAAAAATGAATGCAGAAACCAGTGAATTTATGCCCTGAAAGCCAGTTAGCCTGTACAATTATTATCCTAATGTATTTAAATAAATGTTTAATCTACTGATTCCATTATTTTGCCTTAATAATATAAAAATGGAATGTTTCAACATTTAATTAGTATTTATTTTGTGTGTACAATGTTTTGATTCTAACAAATGTTTTTTAGTTCCTTTAGGTGTCATCTTCATCCCTGAAATATTGACAAGGATCACCTATGCCTTTCGTTCCCTTGAATAAAAACTGTGTACCTAAAACAGCTGATACTAAAAATCAAGCTAGTTCCTTTCTGCAATTTCATCAGAAAGATCCTTTTGCCCCTCACTTCCACGCAAAAAAACTTCAGATCAAGTTTTCCACAATTCTAGGCAAAACCATCTTCATTGCTTCACTCCTTCCTTTACAGAAACACCTCAACTTTTTTCAGACTAAGTCAACATCTGAATGTCTTCATATAAGAAAGTTCCAATACAATTAATCCTTTCCTAAAGATAAGTGCAAGAAATAATAAAGTTTTTGTCACGCTCTTGTGTGCTTCCACTATGGGCCAAACAACTGCTCTCTGTTAAGTGAAGGAGAACATTTTCAGGATGCCTGTAAATGCTCACTAGATTTGATCAAAACAAAGAAACAAGTGACATTATCACAGGTACATCTAAACTGGCAGATGTTCACAGGACTTCTTCCATTCTCAGTTTCTGTAGAACTTTTAAACTTCTTAACAGCCTTTACTGGGTCTGGCTGAGCCAGAATTGGTGTTCCCCTATAGCAGCCCTCATGGTGCTGTTTTATGTTGGGAGTTGGCAGGGTGTTGATAGCCCAATTCCAACCACTGAATATGCCCAAGACTGGTGTTGGCTGCTTTTACCTTGCACCATGACCACCTCAAACAGCTGCTAAACCCCACATGAGGAATCCTTTCAGAACATCACCCACAGTGCAGCAAAGGATGGTGTCCCCAGCCTCAAGAGGAAAGGGAAGGCATGCTACATGAGCAAAGACTGACCAAAGAAGCCTGGTCAGGTGTAGGAGAGATGTGACTACAGACACCAGTGCACTTCTAACCAGGAATGTGCAGCCAAGATTCACGCTCTGCTCCTCCCTTGCCAACATGTTACCCACAAGGGCTTGTGCTGGCAATTCAGAATTTGGTACCGAAGGAGGAAGATATCTGTAGGACACTAGAGGCTGAAAGGTGCCACCTACTCCCACTGTGGAGAGAGAAGGGAAAGGGCTTCTCCTACTATTTAGAAAGCTGTAGACAGTAGATCTGGATCATACAGAAGGAATAAATTTTTATGGTAAGGGTGGTAAGGCACTGGAACAGGTTGTCCAGAGAAGTTGTGGATGCCCCATCGTTCAAAGTCAGGTTGGATGGGGTATTTTGAGCAACCTGATCTAGTGTCCCTGCCATGGTAGGTGGCATGAAAGGTGTCCCTGCCCATGGTAGGCAGGTTGGACTAGATGATCTTTAAGGTCCCTTCCAAACCAAATCATTCTGTGATTCTACAACATGGGACCTCTGCTTTTTCTTATTGTTGATTTTTGGTTGTTTTCTATTTTTAGTTCACTTCTTTTTCTTAAAACCCTCCCACTAGCCAGGCAGTGCCTATTCATTAGCTAGTTTTGTACAAAAATCTCTTGCCTCATCAATTTTCACTATTGACCACACCTCAGTTCTTTCGTACTGCCTGACTGTGGCAGACAACAATTTAATTTGCCAAGGACTACAACACCTGAATTTAAGTAGAAATTAAGTTAAATATGATCTTTGTATCACAGGCAAACTGGTACAGTCAAACTAAGTCAAATTTTAAATTCTGAAAACCCGTCACAGTGCTAACTGCTACAGATCCTGCATTTAACATTCAGATTTAAGCAGCATACAAGAATTATGGCATAGAACCACATATTTAAAATGAAGCAGCAAGAAAAATGAGAAAAACACCAGTTTTTCTTCACAATGCTTTAAGCAGAGTTGAAAACCTGAGAACTTGCAATCATTACAATATTGAAAAAATTTTCACAGTATTTCATATAGTCTTTACAATTCTTTGCACCCATTTTACTCATATCTAAGACTGCATAAATTCAAGACTAAAGAATCAGTACTGTGAGTTTAGCCCAACATATATACTCACCTATTAAAGGTTTGTATATTAAAAGGTGGTGAATGAACCTCTTAGAGCTCTACACAAGGGCATTTTCCAACCTCCATGAAAAAGCACACAAGAATTGATGAATGAAAGATTATCTATTATTTTACTGAGAACTTTTCTATAAAATGGGTTGGAATATGCAAATATTTTATTTCATAAGTCACTTTCTCACTTAATTTTACACTTAGTGTGTCCAATATAATTACTCATAATAAATTGCCATATGACTGTATTTTTCTCTTTATCCAAAAAGCATCACCAACATCTGATTCTACTGATTAGAATCTGGCTTAATGTCTGTAATGGAATTTTCCAAACAAAAAATCCTGTTAGTTTCTGAGAGAATGATTACAGAAAGAGAACTGTAAGCATTTCCATACCTTCTCTAAAACTGGGATGGAAAAGGAAATAATTCCTCAAGACAATCTTAATTATATGTATTCAAAAATGAATCATGCTAAATTTCAGTGAGACTTTCAGTGTAGTGGGATGCTAGGAGATTATGCAGAATATGAAAATAACCATTTCTGCAGAATTTAAGAAGAGGTGCAACTCCTCCTATGAACTGTTTTCCTATTAGATTTTTAAGATAAATTAAAACCGATGCCAGAATATTAATAGAAAGCCTTAAAAACCACAGCAGCATTAGAAAAGACATAATGTTGGAGGATAAGGCAACAAAGTTGACCAGTGTAAACCTTCCCACATAGTTCTGACACAGGAACATGACTCTTACAACACAGTGAAATCAATGCTGAAATTCATATTTATTTAATAAATCACTCTTTCAGCAAGTCTTTCTAGAAGAGTAAATGGAAGTCTCAGCCATAACAAGTTCCTAAATCCTTGGAACTTACTCTTAGATTCTTAACAGGACAAATTCAGAACAAACCCAGTAGTTACAGACAGATTTAGTGACTCAAAACACCTGCAACTAGTGATAAAGGATTTATGTCACATGCCCAAACCAAACCACCTCTTTCACATTCAAAGTTAAAGAGTTTGCTGTCAAAAATCAACTACAGTGATGAGAATACCCTGGCTTTGCAAGCAATATTGTAGTAAGTCTCAAACCATGACTACTGCATAGGATTAAAGGCAAATTAATAATTGTCAGAGTAAAATAATTACTGTGCAGACCATGTATTTGTTTCCTTCCATGTCAGATAAAATTGAACTGTAGCTCAGCAACTAAAGTATAAGGAAATTAACACTGAAGCTTATTAAATGCTCTATGACAGAAACAAGCAAGATGTCCATAATTCAAACAAATATCACCAAACAGGAGATATGATGAACCACATGTGGAAGACAGAGATGAGAAAGCATCAGAGTACAGCATCAATAAAACACACAAATAAATAATAAAGATAAATATTTTCAACAAATGGGTAACAAAGCAAATGAAAAAGGCACAAGAGACACATATAAGTGATGATATAAGAATACATGGTAAGATGCATAACATTAAAATGCATTGAAGAGGAGCAGTAGCTTGCACTAAGTTTACGGTTGGATTCCACCACTGCAGAGTTCATCGAATCTAATACTGCATACTGGTGACTATCTACTACAACCCTAAAAAGAAATTAAAAATGACTAGCAAATGCTGACTCAACCTGCACAACTGGAAAAGACTGTGCAAGTTGGGGAAGAAATCTCTGGAAAGAATGGAAAATTGAATTGGCAGGGGTGGGATAAACAAAAAAAAGAACAAAACTACAGCTGCTAGATGAGCTCACCAAGTATTAATGCTGGATGAAGATTCAACTAGCCCACGGTGTCATTATAGCCTTGACAGAGTTGTCAAGATCTTTGGAATCCTCTGTTTGAAACTGGACAGCTAGAACATTTGTACAGTTCAAAGTGGTGAATGGCTTAAAGTAGCTGGAAATTTGTGTCTTCCATTTTATAGGGCTATCTTAGATTATTATGCAGAGCCTTTCATTGCAACAGCAGATATGCTGAAAACATAGTTCTTGATGTGTCAAAAAAAATCTCATTCATGAGAGACACAAAGCAAATCTTAACAGGACAGTTACTGTTTAGGCATTTATTTTAAAATAATTTTTATTCACTATCAAATCCTTTCCTAAGGGCAGGCTACTTCCTCTAACACATCAAGCTTCTTACACAGCTTGCTGAAAGAACCATAAACATTATGTACTTTTCAATTCCACACCACATTCAGCATCTTGAGACATCCCACTCCTCTGAAACCTACTGCTGGGCAGCAGACTAGCTCAGCCTTGCCCTACACTGTCTTCCAAACTGTCCTTCCTCCCAGTTTTAGCTTCTTCATCAGTTATACAGAAAAAAGGACTACTTTATAACAACTTTCGTATTGTTCTGGCATCCCCTACGTAGTACCTTGTGAATGTTCATATTCTCTTGTTACACCTGCAGACCATCCCCCAACCTTTCACAAGTGTTTTTATGAGATTTCCTTCATTTCAACTGCCGCGATACTGCTCAGATCATGATTTGGAGAAACACACATTGAGTTCTCAGATTTCTGTACAACAGGTAAAACATTTATCCCCCTTTTTTTTTTTTTTTGTGCAATGTAATTTAATGTATATAAAACCAAGCTAGGAAATGTCACATCATCTTCTCCATGAAGAAAAGTTTCATTCACTAGCAAAGAACAGCTGACAGAGAAAAATTACAAATAATATATATTTTTAAAAAAAGCTAAAATATTTGGAAAAAAAAGATGTGGTAGAGTGAAATATGGAGGAAGACCCTTCAAAAGAAATACAAGTTTAACATACAGCCCTTATGATTCATTGAGCAAGTCTGAAGTTATATGAGACAAAATGAATATTACCATTTGCTAAGAGTAAGAAATAAATTCTCTAGCCATATGCTGTTGATGTTACAAAAAGGACAATGAACTACCCTCTTAGTTTGAAATGGGACCTGCCAGTCAAGTAAAACCACATCTAAAGATCTGCACTGGTGGTCATAGGCACTGAACATGCCTGGGATGTCACAGCAAAACTTAGGAGCTGACCCAGCTGCACTGAAAGCTTCTCTTCTTTGGGAAGGGAACAGGTGGTTCCTCTCCAAAAAAACTCTGCACAGTAACTAAAAATCAGAAGACATATTTCTCAAGATGGTAACTTATAACTGTGAAGCGTTGATTAAAGAGGTAACTTCGACATATGGAGATAAAGATAGCAGTGCCTAGTTGTGTCAAAGACTGCCAGAAAGTTTTTTAGCACCAGGAGTTTTTCATTTTGTCTTTTTTTTTTCCCCCTTCCTCAAAATGGGTGGATATTTTCCAGTTCAGTTTATCTCTTTTGCTCAGACAGTGAATTTCAAAATGACAAAGCTGGAATAGGAGGAAGCTGTTTCTAGAAGGTTTGGAAGTTCACAGCCTTTGAAACTTAAAACTCCTTTTCCTGTATCTGCATTAAAAGAACTCCTATGAACTTTTTAAACAATACAGAAAACAATGCACATAACTTACCTCATAGTAACTTCGCACAGCATTGCAAAATGCTTCATCTGCTACGATTTGTGTCTCCCCATTCAAAAAGGCCTGGAAACGTTCCTTCAGTATCTGCAGCTGCTGCTTATTGAGCTGTGCAAGAAAAAAAAAGGAGAGGGAAGAGATCAATAATAAATGCAGTTAGTCTTAAGGTAAAAATATGCAGCTCTATACACACTTGGAAGCTGTGTACAGGGAAGAAGAGGCAGAGGCTCCCTGGCCTCTGGGCTCCCCAGTGTGTGGCAGCTCTTCAGAGTCCCACCTGGGCAAGTCAGGTTGCTGCAGCGAGTCATGCATGCACTCAGTGTGCAACTAAACCGCTACTCTTTCCCTTGTGTCCTCAGGATGCTACAGGTAAGTCTGCATGGATACTTCTGAGCAATATTTTATATGCATATGCTGAATAAAATGGCCGACCTTCCCATGGCAGGAGCACCAACTGATAAAACTTAGCTCTTAGCTCCAGTCTTCAAATATTTCAATTTTTTTCAGCCTTCAAATAAGTGAAAAACAACTGACATGCCTCAATTTTTTGGAGTAATCTAGGTGCTGCTATAAGCATGTTTTATCAACCATGCTTACTGTGAAGAAAATGGATGAAACGTGCTCCCTATGAAGAAAATGAACTTCTAGTCACTGATGTTATACCACTGTGAATGACATTAAACAACTAATCTTGGGGAACAGCAGCCACAAGGCTCCAAGACTGACACCAAATTACATTTGGTGGACTTCATATCTAAGTTGAGTGCATTTTGAAAACAGACTCCTAGTAGAGAACATTATATGATTAAATCTCAAAATCAACCCGTTTTTGTCCAAGTTTAATGTTACAGGAAAAAGCAAAATCTGAAAGCTCTCCAGGAATCTAGACACAGGCCTTTTGCCAAGGTTCCTATCAACTCTTGAAATATTTAGTAAGATATTTCTCCTCATCAAATCTGTGAGAAGTTAGAATACCACATCAAAGGAGACTGCCACTAACATACCAAAGCAACAGTTAAAAATAGTTGTTTTGCTTTCCCAGAACTTAAACATTCATGTAAAGCCTTTATTCCAGTGAGTATTCCTGAACTTTAAATTTAACATTAAAAAATCCAAACAAAACTGTAATTTTTTTCATCCTTCCTGTATTTTGCTTCGTTAAAAATAAGCAAATAAAGAAATGTATAGCCAGAAACTGAAAATATTTTTCCAGAGAACATAAAGCTATATTTGTAATGGCTAACCTGCAACAAACATTACCCCAATTGCATGATTGTTTCTTACAGAAGAACATTTTGGCATCTACAGTAAATATGGTGACCTTAGGCTTTCAGGTCTCTAGTGTTGACAATCTGAAGTCATTTAAGATACAGTACTCTTACAAGATTAGCAAAATTACTGCTATTCCTGATAATATGCCTGCCTTGGACAATCTACTTCCTATTAAGCGAGGATTTTCATCCTACATAATAATGTTTGTCAAGTCATGTGCAGCAATTTACTGCAAAACTCTCTCCAAATTGAATGTAAACCTGAAAGCTGTTCTATTTTCACAGGAAACAATAGTATAGATGCCATCTAAATACCTGATATGAGAAATCTTCTGAAAAATTGTGGTGTAGGCAGTAGCAATGCAAAGTCCAAGAACTATGCCTTTGAAAAAATCCAAGCTAGTTAAAAATATGATAATTCTGTTCCTCATCTTAACAAAAAAAAATAGTGACACAGAACAAGCCCCAAGAAACCCCTACAGAAGACAAGGCCTCCCTCCCATTGAGGCAAGCAACAACAGAGGTTGCTGTTACCTGGAAAAATTTTCTGCCTCCTGCAGCAGCCCAACACTGACCTTTGCTAGTTAAAAATCAGTGGGAGAGTGCGGGAGAGCTGAGCACACACACGACCAATGTGATCAAGCAATGCCCATTTACTACAACTAAGAAAGCCCTTTTATAATGTTCTCCTGCACACATGAGTAACATGCAGTACAAGTCCTCAAGATTGGACACTTAACTTAGCCCGTGCTTTAAACTTTCTTACGATTGGATAAAAAGTGCCACATCAGCCTTGCCAGGCTTCTGTCTTGTGGAACTTCCCCTTCCGTCCCAACCCCTTCCAGGGGGTGTTTGTCTCGTCGAGTTTCTCCCCCCTCATTCAGGGTCACATCCTTATCGCATTCTTGCTCAGCTGAGGCTCATATCAGTCTTGTAATCACACAGGATTGCTCACATGTCCATTCTATCACAGAAAGTCCTCTTGAATCCCAACAGGAGTGAAATATTTGTACTCCAAAAATGGCATCTATCCCTGCCTGTCAGACATCTGTTTCTTGCACAGTATCTGCACCGCAAAGGTTAGCTGTTTCTAACAGAAATCAAACTTTATTCCCAGATACACAGGACAGGTCTTTCCCTTTATTCAATTTCCCTTATTCTTCTCATTTTCTACAGATATTGGACAAGTTGAGATATCAAAACCCACAAATAATTAAGGATGGTTTGAGCTTGTTTTCAGCAGACACTTGTTCCCATGTGGGACTTAAAGAGCCAAGTACTCCCACAGACGCTGCACCACTGCTGAGCAAGCAGCTCCTTCATTCCGTGGAATATTCACAGCTCTGCCATGAGAACATGTGGGCTTCCTTCCAAGGCAATTATGGAAATGAGTTTTCATGCTTGCAGATTTTATTCTTTAGGTGATTTGCTTGTCTATTACCCACATAGCAAACAAAAACATTATGAATAAGGCAACAAAATATAAATTTGTCTTCCTCATTTCTAACCATCACAGTTCAGCAAACTGAAATGCCTTTAAAATGATTATATATGCCTTTCATATTCACTACTTCAGTTAATAAGTAATTCTAAGGTTTCAGTGGCATTTTAGGATTACTGTACATTTCTTCAATTACTTATGTCTTAGTGTGAATTTAGGAATAAAGTTCTGCAGAACTAAATAATAATAATAATAGTTCCAATGGAAAATATTAAAAGCTACACCTTGCACTAAGTATGATCTGAAGTCTATTTTACAGGTCCTAAGTACTGTCGTATATAGAGACGCAGTTGTGTGAACTGTCAAGATACAGAATAATTTATAGTAGTCTTTTGTAGCATACAGTTCCTCTGGGCTTTTTATTTGTCAGAATATTGAGTGTACAGAGAATTCTCCATCATCTTTCTTTTTATGTTTGTAATTTTTAATGGTTTCATTAACACTCTTCAGTTTGCAGCCAAGTGCCTTTAAAAATGAAACAAAACAGTAAAACTAGTAGCTTAGAAATGCTGAGAAAAAAGGGAAGTCTATTTGCATTAGAATGTCATAATAGCAAATGGAGAGAAACAGGCATCTGTAAAGGACATTAACTCCAAGACACGGCTAAACAACTTAACCTATCCAAGTCTGGGCTACCTTTGAAGTTGTCAATCTTGGTTAACAAGGAACAAAAGATAAAAACATCATGCATAATCAGCATCCCAAGTAAAATCCTTAAAATTAAGGGCAACAAGCCTGGCCAGATTCCCTCTGGCAGGTCAAGTTCACATAAAGAAGCTCAAAATCCATGTGCAGTAGCACTACCTTTCCACTGCACGTGTTCTTTCCTCTGTGCAAGACCTGTACGTGTCAGACCTTTGCTTTCATTCCCTCATTACTTCTTTACATCTTTACTGACAGCACCTGTGTCAGCATTTTCATTCTAAAAGAAAGAACCATGAACAGCAAAACTGAAATAAAACTTGGCATTACTACATGTACCCACAAATGTAAACTTAACTCTGAATATCACGTGAAGCGTACAGCAAAGCCTCACTGATTGTGTTGCTTTCCATCAACTTGCTTCAGTTCTGTATTGCTTTTTTGGATTTCACATTCTCAGTGGTATGCAACCTGTTGTACCTCTGCATGATACTTCATAAATAACTACTGCTGCTTCATGGGAGAATGTATAACTAAATTCCAGTGACTCAGAATATCAGGTTTGATTGCATTCTACAGAATGACTGAAGATAAGCAAAGGCAGCTTTAAGGGAAAACAAGATTAACTGCCCTCAAATTTGCTTTTTCTTTATTACAGCCATGCAACAGATAAAAATTTGTCTTCCCGCCATCCCTGTGCCTTTCTCAAAAGGTAACATTTATTTTTTACTTTACATTTGCTGACCTTAGTGGACTATCAAAGAATGAAAACATATATTTAAGATAGAATAAACTTCTCAAAGAGCTATTTAATTGAAATAACTTTTTTCAACTTACAGCAGCAATTTAACTTCTCATACTTTACAGATGAATACAAAGGTATCAAAAGAGCCTCAAGCACTTAACTATTAAAAAAATTTTCACCTTGCATTTAACAGTTTAAAGAAGTCTTACACATGACAATATATTCCTCTTTGAGCACTAATTTAAAGATTTGCTTTTTCCCTTCTAAAGTGAATCTTGGGTATGAAGACCTAGATGCAGGTCTGTGTTAGCTCCACTTATACCTTTCAACAATTTCAATGAATGGATTTTACTCAGAGTTTAAATTTTCATATTCATAAGAAGTTGCATTTCAAACAGATCTCGCAGTTTAGGGAGTTTTTCCAATGTCACAGATTAAATAATGAACTCCAGCATTTTGAAGGAAAAATGAAGCATGTATGTATTTCTAACAGCAATACTCTTCAAAAGAAAGAAGGAAAAAAGAAGGGAAAAAACCCAAACCAAACCAAAACAAAAAAAAACCTAGCTTCACAGAGTTTGTTGCTAAAATTACAGCATTGTCATCTGCTTCTCACTGCCTAAGTACAGAGAGCAGCTCACTAGTGACCTGAACAAAGACATAACTCACAGCAAAACTGTCCTCTACAAAACCTTGGCCTTGAAAATTCAAAAGGCTAAAATGTGACCTCTGTGTTAGCCACAACCAGCCTCTCCCGCCTTGCCCCAGAGCAGCGCGGAGGCTAGCTTGCACCCACAGCCTGCGGCTGACCTTACTCTCCGCAAGCGCAGCCAGCCAAAGAGCTGGTACTGGAGAAATAACATTCTGAACCATTGCCACCTTGTGGCAATTTTAGAAAGAGCAAAGAAATAATCACCGGTCTTCGCACTCGGAGCTGGGCTAAGTGCGAGTAAGCCGCTGACCTCCACGCAAGCAACAGCATTCCTTCTTCTCTACTCCCACACCGTATGTGAAATTACCAGGAGGTGATGACTGACTGCAATTACAGCTAGAGCTAGATAAAATATTTTTTATGCAGACTACCAAAAGAAAGGGGTAGGGAGGAGCCAACCAAAGGGCCACTCCCCAAATTCTCAGCTGCAATGTAGAGAACCTGTAGCACCAAACATGACTTAAGTCCCTGAACACTTCCTAAAAACCAAGTAGCTTGTTATTTCAAAACTATGTCATTTTGTCCAGTGCCTTCCACAGCAGCAGCTGCTTTTAGATAACTTTAGCCAAAACTATACTTTTGAGAGCAGAATGGAGGAAAAAACCCCAAACAAACAAACAAACAAAAAACAACACGAGTGTTCCCTAAACAGCTATCTCCAATTCAGTCAGGAGATAAATTTGCAGCTCCTGAATACAGAAATGATGGTACAAACAAATCCTTTTTCCATGCAGCTTCTCACACACTTTGAGCATAACTTTGTTTCTTGTCCTGACAGGCTCTTTGTCAAGGGGGGTGGGGTGGGGTGGGGT
>NW_020799092.1:58506172-58584575 GCF_003259725.1 Athene cunicularia
GGGGTGGGGTGGGGAAGGAAAAATGCATAGAAATTATGCCAAGGACTAACCTTCTGATGTCATGAACTATGTTTTGCTATACGATGATTCATACCACTTGCCTATATACCTGGCTGATGTAACAGGTTAATGCATTTACAGTGATGCTCAATTTAACACTGCGCTTCAAGGATGGTAAAAATTCAATTACCAGTAACTTCCTAGCAATTCAAATAGACATGTCTTCAAGGCCCTACACACTTAACTGATCCACATGTACATCAAACCAAGTTTTCAACCTAAGCTCCACATGCCTACGAAAGGAGCTTTATGTGCTTTACATGGTTTTTTTTTGTTTTTTTTTTTCCAATTTTGTTTTTCATGATTTCACTCTGCCTTGGAAGGTAGCTGGTTAAGTGCCAGTCTAACTGCCATATCCCTTTTCTCCCCACCTTCTCAAATCTTTCAACCACAGTAGCATACTCAAGGATATTGACCTAAATGACTCCCTCCCTGCACCTCCTCTGTAAGGTCTCCCAGCTCAGCAATACAGGGGGGTACAGGTCAACCCATCACAGCAGGCTTTCCTCTTCACAAATAAGCCTTAGAAATGGCAAAACAGCATCTAACAACATTTGAAACAACTCTCACTCTACTGTCAAGCAAGACTAAAGAGCCACCCAAGTCTTCATCCCAGACCAAGCTTGAAGTAACCTCAGCTTTCCATCACCACCAATGGTGGTGGGAAGGGCTTTATCCACACAGACCAGAGTCTTAGGCTGAAGCCATCATTAACCTCTCCTTCCAGAGAAATAAAACACCTGTGTCACATCACTGGCTGTTAATGAGCTTCATCTCACATCAGTGACAGAATAAGTCTGAAAAGCAAGTAGCCAATTATAAACAGAGATTCTGACTCCATTTCCCCTCCTTCTCCTGCATCTTGCTTCTTTCTCTCTTCCCATATCTGCCTACAGAAAAATATTAGTTGTCTTCAGAGCAGAGAGTGTTCATTTTTAGTGAAGTGATTTTCTACTGAGGAAGAAGATTAAATAAATAGCATCAGAGAATCTCAGCACTAAGACAGGGGTGATAGCTGTGGTTGCTGTGCTGAATTATGCAGGTCTTCATTGTGTACAACAATGGTCCTATAAAGCATGTGGGTGGCACACACTATATGCTGTCCTTTACTATTCATTGCATAAACTGGTTTGATTTTCTAAATAACAGATAAATATTTTGCTGTCACTTAGCAACCTTAGCTGTTCTTTTATTTTCTTAAAGCTGAAGTTATTCCAAGTAAAACATTATCTGTAAGGATTCTGTTTGCTGTCACTCAGCACAGACTACACTGTGTACATACTTGTCATGCAACAATTCAGTGCCTCACAGAATCAAATAATAGATTTCCAAAATCAGCTAATACATTTACCAAACAAATTTGTCATTCTTTATAGTCAAAGAAGCACAACATGGCATTTATCTTTTGTTGGTCTGCCACTCATTTAAAAACCAGAAAAAAACAGAACAATGTACAGGTCATTCAATTCCACTTACAGGGTATTTCATTTAAAGTTAGAAATATTTTCTGTATCATTAAGTCTGAAACTTTAAATATTTCTATTGTCCAGAGCAGTGTATTCAAGATTCTTTGACAGGATTGTAAAACATTTCACAAGGAATAGAGGGTTTGGGCGTTCATTTTCCTCAGGGAGTAGAGAGGATGGGACAAAAATCACAGGCAGTGAGCAAAGGCAAAGTCAAAGTCTGATTTATGTGAAGGAATTCAAGAGTACCACACTGACTGCCAAAATATAGAACTGAAGATGGCTTCTAGAAAGGTCAGATTGGCCACCTGAGAGGAAAAGAAAATTAAGTGTTTTGATAATGAGGGGGAACAAATATCTGGGGGACATGGAATCAGACTTTCCTAATTTTTGGACAGAAGAATGAAAAGATAAAAAGAAAAGAAGAAAAAAATATCTACATAAAAGTTCCTCATGATAATGGTAGATTTCTTCATTGTTGAAAAAAATTGTCTTTTACAGACTATGACACACAGGGTAAGAAAGCGTGTGCTATGTCTTTGCCCTAAATACACTACATATCACACCCCAATAAAAGCTATTTCCTCTGAGATGAGGTTGCCAGTGCTGTTGCAATCACTTCCTTTGTACTTACTCCTACTATCTGAGATTTGCTGTAGAATTTAGCTGACAATCATCAGCTAGATTTAGATTATTGTATTTGTTTCTTCTGTGAGGCAGGCTTCACTGATCTCTGAGTCTTGAGTGGCTGCACAGACATGCTACAGCTGGGTGAGCTATGCATTGCTGTCCCCTCCTGCCACAACTGTTGGGGGGCATCTCCCATGTAGAGTACATACCGGCACTCTGGCTTTACTTCCCTGAGATCAACAGAGCCACAAGAAGACCAGTCATGCCCGAAAGCTACACAAGCAAAGCCTCAGGCCAAAAAAGCTGATGATGGCTCATGCGGGTGACCCTGAAAATGAACGCCTAGCACAGATGCACAGTGATCCTGATCACGGTGGGAACCTCAGCTACCAATGCCTTTCCAGAAACGAAAACGGATGGAAGTTTAGAGGTAACTGCTGCTAACATGTAGATAGATGTATAGCTCTGACTCACAGTGTACGTCAGCAGTTCAAATTGTGCTGGACTGAATGGATTTGCATCACTTCTTACAGCACAGCACCTGTCTTCCTCCTCTGCATCTACATCATTTTTTCCACCCCATGTTAACTTTGCACCCCCAGAACTATTTGTCAGAACTATTTACTCCAAGAAACCATCTTTCTCATTTTGCAAAGCTTCTCCACATATAAATTAAGCTATCAGAAACAGCTTTTTCATACCTCAAAAGTGTTGAACTGAAGAGCTTTGTTTGCCAACAACATTACACCAGGATATTTTGCCAGCAAAGATCTCTAAGTGTAGCTGAGGATGCTACAGCAGAGCTGCTTGAACTAACAGAAGCATCAGCAAAATACATGTGCCTCCAACCTACTCTCATCTTTCCAAGGTTGACATTCATGTTCCATTTCAGCCCACTTTCTAAGGAGACACTGTAATCATACAACCTTTCCTTGGTTGTGCAAATGTCAGCTTTTTCCTCATACACATAACTTCTGCATGCATTTCTCAGTTTCTATCAGTTCTGAGGGGAAAAAAAAAAAAAAAATGTGTGGAAGTTTCACAGACAACAAGATTTTCCCTTCTCTGAAAAATGGAATTTAAAAGAACACCAAATTATTCTTAGTGATGGAAAGGCAAGCAAAACTAAAAGACTAATTTCTGTTTGGCACCTGGCAAATACAAGTCACATGCCCACCACACTCTGGCAACATGTTTCAGGACTAATTTGGCTTAAATTCAAGGAATAGAAAGGATAACAATAAAAGTTGGGATAAAATCCGGAACAAAATATCCATTTTATTCTGAGTTCTAATACTCTTTTAAAAAAATATTTCACTAAACTAGGTAATTTTACAAAATATTTTCCACAAAAGAATATCTAGTTTCATTAATAAGGAGTGTGGTGTTCATACTCCACCTACCTTCTCTGTTAGGCCTGTGAAACCAAGAAATTTAGGATGGATGGGACTGCTAGAATTTATCTAGTCAAACCTGCTTCTCAAAGCAAGGCTAAGCTCTGAAGATACATCATGCTGTTCTGGATGTTGTCCAGACAAGCTTTGCCTATCTCCAAGGATGAAGACACTGCATATTCTCTATGTAACCTGCTCCTATGCTTTTTCTGAAGTTCCTGCCCAGTCCCCTAATATCTAGCCAGAAGTTCCATATTTTGGTTTTGTGACTATTCCTCCCTCTTCTTTTCTTGTGTATCCCTAAAAAGAGTCTGTCTCCATCTTCTCTATAGCCTTGTCCCCCTTAAAGCCTACACAGCAGTCAACCTCTTAATCATCTCCAGACTAAACCAACCCAGACTTCTCCACCTCCCCTCGTGTATCATGTCTTCCACTTCTCTAAGCATCTAAGGGGACCCTGATAGACTTCTTCCAGTTTGTTATTATTTTTCTACTTGAGGACCCAAAAATGGACTGAATATTCTAGATGTGTGGCCACACCAGTGTTAAGCAGATGGGAAAATAAACATACTTCCCTCAACCTGCTAGCTGCCCTCCTGCTGATGCAGCTGAACACAAGTCAGCCTTCATACCCCCAACTCACATTCTAGTTGCTCTCCATCAGGATTCCCAGGTCCTTTGCTGCAGAACACCTAGCCACTCAGTCCCTTGACTGTAAGGATACACACGGCTCTGGCTTATAAGTGTGACTTGGCTTTTCTCTGTGATAAATGTCTGGAGATTTTTGTTGACTCATTTGTCCAGGAATTCAGGAGTCCCCTGAGCAGTGCCCCGGACTTTCTGCTACCAAGTGCTCCTCTTAATTTGGTGTCATCTGAGGATGTGCCGAGGCTTCATTCTGTTCTATTTTCCAAGCCAATCTATAGAATTATTTAGGTTGGAAAAGACCATTAAGACCTACACTTGATTATTATACTTCTACATGAGCATCTTTTTGTCAACTCACTCATACCCTCCCCCAGATCATCATCCCAACAGAAATATGAAAATACCACTTCTTTATGGAGATTGGAAAGATAAATTGACAATTCATAAACTGCAGCACAAATGGTTATTTTGAACTAAAGTTTTATGGCTTCCCTAGAACTGGATAGGAGGTCCACATCACTGAATCACTCTTCAGGTTAAGTGCAATAAATTCAGGTTTAAAAACTATCTCATTAATTACATGCCTTCAACTCCAACTAACAAATTAATGTCAATAAAATTTAACAAGATTAGTGGATAACATATGTGTCAACACCTTGCCAAAGCACATTGTAGGTACCAAAAATTGTCTTGGGATAGCACACAAGTTTATGGAAGAGAAATCTACTGCAGATTATATGCACAGAAATGATACATACTAAATATACCTCCCCCTCATCTGGTATAGGAAATTCCTGAGATTAATAATTATGGGAATTATCACATACACTTGCTTCATTTTCAATCTCTGCCTAGGCATCTGATTAAGGCCACTGTTAGTGTAGTTGGCTAGATGAACTGTTTTCTCAATCCAATATACAAACAGAAGAACCTAAAGAAGCAGACATAAAGCCTGGCCTGTACAGTTGTGTTGTCACATCATACAGACACACATACTTTACACGTGACCACACACAACCCAATTTAGCTATGGTATGTTAGAACTAGGATGCTCAAAGAGCCATAATATTAAGCACCACAAAAGACACAAAAAAACACTATGCTAACCCAAGTGGCCTTCAGTTTCGGCTAGTAAGGACACCACTGCTTTAAAAGAGACTACAGCTCTGTATAAGCCATCCAGGTATCACCTCATCTTGTACACTTATTTTTGTCATGTACTCTTGTACTTTGTAAACCTGTAGCGGGAGAAATTTCCACTTTGAAATCCTTCCCCAGCCTCTCAAGGTGAGCCTTCAAACATTTCCATCTCTTACTTTTCAATGAGCCTCAGGAATCCATTTCACAGAATCACAGAATCATCTAGGTTGGAAAAGACCCTGGAGATCATCTAGTCCAACCGTTCTCCTAGCACAGTTCCCACCTACAGCATATCCTTAAGCTCTAAATCGACCCTACTCTTGAACACTTCCAGGGATGGGGACTCCACCACCTCCCTGGGCAGCCCATTCCAACACCTAACAACACATTATGTAAAGAAATGCTTCCTAATATCTAGTCTGAACTTTCCCTGGTGCAACTTGAGGCCATTCCCTCTTGTCCTATCGCTTTCTACTAGGCTAAAGAGGCTCATCCCCAGCTCTCTGCAGCTTTCTTTCAGGTAGTTGTAGAGGGTGATAAGATCTTCCCTCAGCCTCCTCTTCTCCAGACTAAACACCCCCAGTTCCCTCAGCCGCTCCCCGTACGACCTGTGCTCCAGACCCTGCACCAGCTCCGTTGCCCTTCTCTGGACACGCTCGAGTCATTCAATGTCCTTTTTGTAGTGAGGGGCCCAAAACTGAACACAGGAATCGAGGGGCGGCCTCACCAGGGCCGAGTCCAGGGGTCAGATCCCTTCCCTGTCCCTGCTGGCCACGCTATTGCTGACACAAGCCAGGATGCCATTGGCCTTCTTGGCCCCCTGGGCACACTGCTGGCTCCTGTTCAGCCGGCTGTCAATCAACCCCCCCAGGTCCCTCTCTGACTGGCAGCTCTCCAGCCACTCCTCCCCAAGCCTGTAGCGCTGCTGGGGGTTGTTGTGGCCCAAGGGCAGCCCCCGGCATTTGGCCTTATGGAAACTCCCCCAGTTGGCCTCAGCCCATGGCTCCAGCCTGTCCAGGTCTCTCTGCAGAGCCTCCCTACCCTCGAGCAGATCAACACTCCCACCCAACTGGGTGTCAGC
The DNA here is from genome assembly GCF_003259725.1 of Athene cunicularia. Lineage (NCBI taxonomy): Eukaryota > Metazoa > Chordata > Aves > Strigiformes > Strigidae > Athene > Athene cunicularia. The sequence continues at coordinate 58,512,592 of NW_020799092.1, forward strand.
TCCAAACTGACTGAGGGTGCACTCGATCCCCTCATCTAGATCACAAATAAAGATGTTAAACAGGAGTGGCCCCAAAACCGAGCCCTGGGGGACACCACTCGTGACCGGCTGCCAGCTGGATTTAACTCCGTTCACCACAACTCTCCGGGCCTGGTCGTCCAGCCAGTTTTTTACCCAGCAAAGTGTGCGATTGTCCAAACCTCGAGCAGTCATTTTTGCCAGGAGAATGCTGTGGGAAACAGTGTCAAAAGCCTTGCTAAAGTCAAGGTAAATTACATCCACAGCCTTTCCCTCATCCAATAAGCAGGTTGCTCTGTCATAGAAGGAGATCATTTAGCACAACCAACATCTAAACACTATCTGAACAATACATATAAACACCTGCATAGCCATCACAATAAACATCCTCTGTGACAGACACATCCAAATCCCTGAATACATTTGTTTCTCAAGACATAACATGATTTTGAACCAGCACAGCAGATCATCTCATGAAAACCACAGGGATGAAACTAAGCAACTGCACGTGGCAACAACTCGCACAAACATTTCCTTAACAGCAAAGAGAGCACTTCTCATGAACGTGCACTGATCTCTGACCTCCCAGCTCCATCTCTCAGAGCTATTTCTGAGATCTAATTTTCATAAGCTTAGAGGATTGCAGTACTGAAACCCAATAAAGTTTATTTTTGTGTTGCATTATAAAATTCAACCAGAGAAATGTCCATTAAGTAGGTAAAAGCTTTACCATGACCCTCCCAACACCCATGTACACTTTCCATAGCTATCTATTGTCTAACACATTCTGATTGACTACCGTAACATAGTTCAGTGAAGAACAAACATCCCCATCTAGTGGTTACCTCCAAAATTTTATGCACCTGTCTCAGACTTTGAATATCTCACCTGCCTAAAACTCCCTCCCCTTTTCCCCACTTCCCCAATCATGCAGACTGGTTTAATAAAAGCTACTAATTTTCCACCACAAATCTTGTTCTCCTTACATCCAAGAGCTGTGATCACTATGGCATTATTCAACATCAGCAGTCTAATACACTCAAATGGAAGTTCTTAATACACCACTAGGTTTTGCTCATCAAAATATGTAGGAGACTCTCCATCATTTGAAGACTTAAGTACAAAGGAACATCTCCCTGAACCAAATGTTCTAGCAGAAGGAAAGGATTTGAAAAAAAGACAACAGGGCACGTTTTTACATGCACATAATCAGGAAGTCAGACTAGATCATCGTAGTTGTTCTGGTCAGTTTGCAGAAAGTTCTCAGGGCTTAATTTACACAGCTGAAACTACCAAGTAAGCAATACAGATTTTATAATAACATCTGACTGCAGCTTTAAGCAGTACTCCACCTAGTTGCAAATTCTCAGACATAAAAAGAACAGCCTTCCAGAAAAGATGCAGAGGTAACTTACATACAATCCTTGAGCACATTACAATCAAACATGTTTTGTCAGATATCTATATACACACCAGACTCAATCTTTTCTCTACCAAAATACATAGACATACTATCCAAATTTACACACTTGGTCTTACTGACTCATGTATCTGCAATGCAATATCATGCATTCCATAATCCATAATTCAGTTATACATATATACACTATACATGACTATGATGTCCTCTTTTGCCAAAGCGTTATTTTAGTGTTTGAGTTTACACACAGTACTCAAACATCTGTTGACATCTTTTATCCACAGCATATTTATTAGCAGGTAAAGTAAATTTATCAAATACTGCACATTCACTCACCTTTTTGGAAGAATAAGGTTGTCTCAGAACTGTATGCTTTAACATTAAAATGTAGAAGGAAAATACGGTATATAAATCTAAATGCACAGTTTTCACATTCTAAATAAATCTGTGAGACTTCACACATTTCTTGAGAGGCCCAAGAGATTAGTATACTAATTCTATCCAAAGTTATATTTCCCTAGGCAATCTTTATATAACTAAGAGCCACAAGAAAACAGTCAATTAAAATTCCCTTAAAAGGATAAGTACTCAGAAAAAATCTCCTTAGAATACCACAAATAAACGGCTGTCCATTCTGGTTTAGAGGTTCCAAGCAATGGGATCCTCATAGTCATTAAACTGGGAAATTAGAACAGTAGCTAAGAGATTTTATTGTCAGACTTTTCCTGAGAATGATTCAGAACTTTCTCCTTTTTTTGCTACATTTTAATCCTATTTCTAGTGCTGCCTTTTGCTATGCCAAGTGATTTACTCTGCTTGGTATGTATTCATACCATCCAGGCCTTTCAGAATTTAGTTTAGTTTATGAGCATCTTCTTCCCATCTCATCACTTTTTTTTTTTTTTTTTTTTTTTTTTTTTTCCTGGAGGGAAAAAGCAGCTGCATACATTAAAAAGAAAACATTTGTGTTCTTTTTCTTTCATAATCAAAGCTTTGGATTCTGGTTGTTTGTGTTTTTTTTTTTCTTAATTAAAAATTTCCCTCTTCTTAAACATTTGAAATGAAGTCACAGTATTTGCTATCAACCACCTACTAAATATCATCTACAAATTTCATTCCTAAGTATTAATTCTGTCCTCCCTTGTGAAAATGCTATATAAAGCAACCCAACATGGATGCTCCTTAGTTCTCACAGAGTCCTTCTGTGACCTGATGCGCACAGTTCAGGCCACCACAGTTCCCGTAACTGCTGAGATATAATTTGGTCTCCAGCACATATGTGCTTGCACACCAGAGTAGACAGTATTAGCATGCTACATTTTTGAGGAAAACACCTGGTTTTGACACCTCTGCCATACAATGTGCTGGCCAAGTCAGAGATCAGCCCCTTTGTGACAAAGAGCTGTGGTGGAGAACGGCACCAGGGAGGTCCTGACCCTCTTGCCTTGGGAGCTACTTGCCCCTGGCCCCTGTGGTACTTGTCAGCAACCTGTCTCCTGCATTCCTGGAACCTCAACCCAATCCTCACCCACTGATATGACTCCCTGGCTTGGCCTTGGACCTGCCTCATCACCACGGCCTTCCCAGGGGACCACCAGACAGAAGCTGACCCTGAACACTGCCTCCAGACATGATCCTGACTCTGGCTCCCACCTGGCACCCCAGCTTGCCTCCCCTTAAGGGCTGGCCTGCTCCTAGTGCTCCCCAGCATCCCCTTCATTTTCCCCAATTGCCCTCAAAATTATCTCCTTCCTAGCAATAACCCAGGGCCTCCACATCTATTCTCCCCTCTTTCCTTACCCTGTCTCCAGTTTTGGTGACCACAGAGCTTTAAGTATTCTGCTCCCCATGTTACCTCTCCTCCTTCTCTTCTGTCAGGCATGCTCTCAGCAGAAAGGCAGAACACCACCCTGAAAAACAACTACCCCTCACCCTAATGAATAAAAATGTACCTTTAACATTTGAATCTATATTACTCAAAATGGAAGCAGAAACAACACCATTTATAGTATCTCCCTGTAGATCTACATCCACCACTACATGAAGTGTATAAACTATTCACTGTTATCAGAATAGCTTTCATCAAGATTTCCAATAATTTCATTCCAAACATAACCCATGCTGTATCTTTGTCTTCCCCATTTTTGTACTGTTTTCAAAACTGTGCAGTCTTTCAGCTTTCATAAATCAATCTTCTCCTTATATATCTTCTTCCTCACAGACACTTCAAAGATTTCACCTCTGGATTCACCTCAGCTCACATGCACAACTAGATCTCGTTCAACAGGCACAGCTAAGCTGACAACCTACAGTTCTCTGTTTCTTCCCTCACCTCAGGTTTCACTTAGAAAAACGGACCGGTGTTACATTGTCATTACAGTATCTCTCCCATGATGCCCAGGTGTCAACCTAGGACCAGTACAGCCCTCCTTAGAGGCTTCTAATATCATCCACACTGTGTCCCCCTTTCCTTCCTTTCCTCACCACTCATGGATGGATACTGCAGTTCTTGACAAGGACTAGAAATCTAAAGCAGCTTCAGCCCAGACCTCATTCCTGGCAGAATTTTTGCTTTCCCCTAAATAATCTCTGTGATCCAGCTTTTCCTACATTCAACACAAGCTGCTTACATTTGAGTTATTATTTCAAATTCTACCTGATTAGCACAGCATCACTGTCTTCCAAAGATGTGATTATTCATCACTGAAAAGGCCCGCTTCTTTCTTTTGCCATGAAAAGAAGGTAAACAGTTCAGATACAATTCAGTCATATCACCAATTTTACACTGATGCATTTTTCTAAATCAATTAAAAGAGAAACTTTAGAGTTTAGGTCCCTAATATTCTTGCCTTAGGATACTTACTAGGTTTTCAAAACAATGTTTAACTAAGAAATTAATGCAATTTACAGCTGTATTTCAGTAACTCATTTCACATACAGCCCTTTTTTGCCAACAACAGGGACCATTAGACACATTGCAATGCACAATACAAAGCACTGAGAGAAATTTAGTTCTGTGAAAATAGAGCACAGAAGTCAGAGAGGTCTGGCCTTAACCCTATGACTTATCCTACTTAAAAGTAAGGAGGAATAAAGTCATAGCAAAATTCTGCTTTCCCACAAGAAATAGTACTGCAAGAAAACACCTTTCAATTGACATTTCAACTTAAAAAAAACCCATCTCCAATTATAAGGTTAGATTTACATAAGATTTCAGTATCAGCAATACAGACTTGGAGAAAACAAAAAAACCCCAAAAGATAAGTTTAATTAAGGTGTTCACTGTGCAGTAATGTTAGCACTAATTTAAAAAGTTATTAAGCTGCACTTATTTCCATAGAAAGTTATTGGCAAAATATATTTCCTTTATTGTAGTCTTTGATGCCTTGAGGGAACAGAGTTAAAAGACTTGAGTCAGTCAGTAAAACAGCAAAGCAATTCTGTTACATCATGTTCTCTTCCACACTCTGAATACTAAGCAGGACAGAATATTAAAACCAAAAGCTGAATGTCTGCCAGCTGTAACATGACTTTGTACCATGCCTAATATATTGATAACTTCCTCTCTTTTCAGTGAATAAACCAAATGAATCACAACAAACAATGAGGTTGTATGGTATTATACTACAGATTTGTTTACTCTATACATGTATATTCAACTCAACAATCACAAAGGTAGTCACTAAAATTCATTCCCCAGGAAAGAATTTTTTTCTTAATTTGCAATATAACAAAGAGGATCCACCAGTAATGTTACCTCCAAGGTCTTAATTCTTACTCTGCACAGGACACAGCAAGTATGCTTTATTTCCCTCCTCTTTTTGTACAGCCTCCATATATCAAATAATGAAGAACAAATACCCTGATACATTCTCCAAAGTAACAGTTCAAATACTATGGTTAGGCAAAAAGTTACTTCAAACACAAGTACTTTCATTACAAAGACAGGTGAATCGGAAGATTTACCTGTAACTAACTTTTTAAAAGGATGTTCTTTTTTATACTCATAGTAGGATTCACTAGTCTTTGTCAGAACAGCCCATACCTGTGAAATCTCAGTATTCCTTTCTTCCCCGCTAGGAAGTGAAAGCACAGTACACCTGCAGGAATGAGGCTGGAAAGAGGAGTGACAGAAAACTTGACAGTCTTATGTTATTGACTTAGACTGCACTAATTCCCAGGGCACAGTGTAGAATCACGTTTGATAAAACACAACAAAAGTCCAGCAGGGAAAGGCAACAGCATCACATGGAAGCTGGGTGGAGCAGGGACAGACAGCACAAGATTCAAGTTTTAGCCATGTTCAGCAGGTTGTTACTTGTCAAAGCATTTGGATAGAAGAAAAAACTGTCCTTTGACTTGATAAAGTAACTCAAATATGGAAATCATTTTATAGCAACAATATTCTGCTGACCCTCAGCTCAACCCAGGAATGAGCCAACATGTGATCATGTTCATTTCCTCTTCTCTAATGTTTGCTAGAGATTAAATCACTTAAACCAGTGCCAGGGTTTCTTCTGGAACGACAGAACACAGCAACAGGTGAATTCCATTTTTACCACCTCCAGATCTTAACTCATACAGGATCATTTCTTCTTCCAGAGGACAGTACAGAACCTAATAAATTTTTCAGATAAATGTATTACCAAGTCTAGAACTTGTTAATATATAAATATCCCCAACTAGCTTGTCACAGATTGTTCATTAAGATTTGAAAGGGAACTAGACTGACACAGTATTTTGGGATATGTGCATTTGTTAAACTCAGTACAGAGGAAAAAAAAAAAAAAAAAAGAGTCATATCAAGATTAAATAAATACTGTAGAAGTCATATTTCTGATTAGGAACTAGCTAAAGAAAATAGAAAAGGAAAAGTACAACACAGTTACCATAAGTCTAGTTGTAAGAAATATTATTAGAATTCAACAACCATTTATTTAGAAAACAGTCTAGAAAAATAATATTATAAATACAGTTTGGTAACTGCTTGGATTTTATTTACAGAGTAAACAACTTGGAAACAACTGGTTTTAAAACAGTCTGAGGTTATGAAGCAGAGAATGGAGTCTGTCAACTAGCTTTTACACTTGATGAAATTCCTTCACTACTGACTAAAGCAAGACAATAAAACTTTTAATCACGTCTTGTGCTTAGTTTCTGCTTACACGAGAAAAACTTACTTTATAACGTTAAGGAATAGAGGGGAAAAAAGACATACACAAATGAAATGGGTTAGCTGTGAATAAACGTAAGTCTGAAGTACATCATATTCACCAGGGTTCCTGGCACTGAAATTGGGCAGCTGCAAGGCAAGGACAGGGCACAACCCGATCCAAGCACCAAGGGGCAACGTCCTGTGTCAGATTCTCATAGACAAGTACAAAAACAAAGAAAAGAGGGAGCAAAGAACTTTAAGAAAAACCCTAACTGGGTACAACAGCAGAGACTAGGCCTCAGAGTAACATGGGCTGCAGATACGTGAGCAGAGATGTGGGCTCCTACTTACTTGCGTTATTCCTGAATGTTCATTAAAAATCTACTGGGAACACTTTCACTTCAGCCTACTGAAATTCATTCCCAAATTTATGAAGTGTAGAAATAGAACCAGTGAACTCTTCTCAATTTACCTTTACTTCTACACTGACAAGTGTGTTTGATTAACATACTACAAGTTATAGTTCCAAGAGTCATTTCACTCCCTTAAATTGCTACCATCCTAACATATATAAAAATTAGGTATCCAGGAAATCTAGGAAGAGAAGTAAGAAACTACACATCATACGGCTGTTTGAAGATACACAGGCACTCCTGCCAATACTAGAAAAAATGTTTTAGCTTTAAACTAAAAATTACATCTTGCTTTTCATCTAGTTAAAAATCTCAAAACCCCTGGAGAACATAAAATCTGCCAAATTTAGGATTATGAGTGGGGGTTGTTTTGCTGTGGTTTTTTTTTCCTATTAGGGAAACACATCGTCTAACAGGAGTTGAAAGGATGCCCCTTTTCAAATCAGTTATATCAAAATACCTTATTCTAGATACCACAAAGGAGAAAATTAAAAAGCTACCATTCCTCTCTTCCCAAAGTCCAAATATTTGAGCACAAATTTTATAATGCGCATAAAATACAAAGGGGTTTTTCATATGTGTTTTATTGCCTTAATCTTCTACAACTCTTTCTATTCTCTCCACCCTCACAAGGTACAAAGTTTTCCTAAACAAAGAGGTAAAAAGGGAATGAATTAACAGTGTTAACCGTTTTCTGTCTAGTTAAAAAACTAGAAAGAGATGATGAAAACAAGCAAGCACACACATACCAAAATTGCCTAGTTCACTATTAACAGCTAAAACTACTGCTTAAACTAAACACTGGAAAATGTTTTCACAGAATCATGTAGGTTGGAAAAGACCTTGAAGATCATCCAGTCCAACCATTAACCTAACACTGACAGTTCCCAACTACACCAGATCCCTCAGCGCTATGTCAACCCAACTCAAACATGCCCAGGGATGGGGACTCTACCAATGCCCTGGGCAGCCCATTCCAATGCCTAACAACCCATTCTGTAAAGAAATGCTTCCTAATATCCAGTCTAAACCTTCCCTGTCACAGCTTGAGGCCAGTACCTCTTGTCCTATCACTTAATACTTGTGCAGACTTGTGTGTGTCTACGTGATGCAGTAGGTCACTATCTCCTCCTGGATTGTGGCGGGTTGTTCTCCCAGTCTCTGTCTTCTGGCTCTGAGGAAGCTGGATTCCCTCAGTACAACTCGTCTTGTTAATTAAAAACCGAGGCAAAGAAGACATTAAGCACCTCAGCCTTTTCCTCATCACGTATTACCATGTTTCGTCCTGTGTGTAGCAGGGAATGGAGGCTCTCCCTGCTCTTTCTTTTGCTGCTGACATACTTACAAATATTTCTTCTTGTCCTTAATTGCTGAAGCCAGATTACCTTCCTGCTGGGCTCTAGACCTCCTGATTTCTGCCCTGCATAGCCTCACAGCATCTTTGTAATCATTGAGTAGCTAGCCCCTTATTCCAAAGGCTGTAAACTACTTTTCTCCCTGAGTTGCAGCCAAAGCTCCCTGTTCAGCCAGGGTGGTCTTCTCTGCCACCGGCTTCTCTTACAGTACCTGGGGACAGTGTGATCCTGAGCCATTAACACTTCCTTCTTAAAGAGTGCCCAATCTTCCTGGACCCCTATACCCTTCAGGACCATCTCCCAAGGGATCCTGTCGAGCAGGTGCCTAAACAAGACAAAGTCAGCCCTTTGCAAGTCCAGGATGGCAGTTCTGCTGCCCCCTCTCCTGGCCTCTCTAAGAATACGGAACTCTATTATTTCACGATCACTGTACCCTAGTCGGCCTCCAACCACCACATCATCCCCCAGTCCTTCTCTGTTCACAAAGAGATCCAGCAGGGCACCTTCTCTGGTCGGTTCACTCACCAGCTGTGTCAGGAAGTTATCTCCCCCACGTTCCAGGAATCTCTGGGAATGGTCCCACTCTGCTGTGTTGTATTACCAGCAGATGTCTGGGAAGTTAAAGTCACCCACAAGAACAAAGGTAAGTGATCGTGACATTTCTCCTAAATGCCTATAGAATAATTCATCCACATCTCTGTCCTGGTTGGGTGGCCTACAGTAGACTCCCGTTACATCATCTGCCCAGTTGGCCTTCCCCCTGATTCTAACACAAAGACACTCCACCCTGTCTTCACTGTACTTGTGCTCAAAGCAATCATAGCAGCCCGTAACATAGAGTGCCACCCCATTGCCTCTCTTTCCATGTCTGTCCTTCCTAAAGAGCTTGTAGCCATCAGCTGGCACACTCCAGTCACGGGAGACATCCCACCATGTTCCTGTAATAGCCGTGATATCATAATTTTCCTGTTGCATCACAGCTTCAAGCTCCTTCTGTTTGTTACCCATGCTATGTGCACTGGTATACATGCACTTCAGATGGGCTGATGTTCCCAGCTCCTTTTTCCATTTAGAGATCCTAATTCCAACCTGAACTTTCACAGGTGTTACCATGGTTACTGATTCATTGATAACCCTTGCATCTTTGTTATGTTGAATGGCTCCATCCCTTGCCTCCATTGCGATGGCAGGGTGAGGGTCATCGATGGCACAACAGCCCACAAACTGTGGCAATCTACCCTGGAGCTAGAAAGCAGGCAGAGATTTCAACCGGGGTTTTGATGCTGACATCAAAAGTCACCTCTGTCACCATGAGTATTTCTCACAGTACAGGATTATTTCCAATGTCATATACAGTACCAGTGGTACCTCTGCAACTCCAGATGTGACAAGTGCCTTTATGTTACAGTGCAGAGGCATGTGGCATTGCTACATTGCAGCTTCTTCTCTGTTTTGACAGTCATGCTCAGTTCATGGTTCTAAATCATGATCACAAAATAAGCTTGCCCCATCCCTCCCTAACTGGTATACCAAAGCATACTTCCTCTAGGATTTTCCCAACAGTTGCTTAATATTGGGCAACATCACCAATGCTCAGCATGTCCCATGCTTTTGAGACACATCTGTTTTCCTGTCCGTGTCTGAATACACCATGCAGTTGGTACACATATGCCTAAATAAATCAATCCAAAATTTATTGGAAGCATCAAGCATACCATACAACTACACACCATTTGTGTATTGTTCATGCACAGAAACTAGGTAACTTACTTTACAAATATCTTTGCATTCATTAAAAGTTCCTCATTTCCAAACCATGCTGATAATAGCAGAAAACATGGATGTCACATTCAAGGTACCACAGATAGAAAGAAGATCCTGTGCTAAGGCCCTTAAAAGTGTATATATTGATTCTACAATCTCATCTTTCCTGCCTGTATGAGCAACTGAATTCCCGATATAGTGTTTCTCTATGAAAAGTAGTTTAAGAAGATTTTCAAACTTGAAGAGTCACAGTGTATTGGAATTATGGGTGCCAGTACAAGGTTTTTAGCTTACAGATTGCAGTCATCCTCCAGAACTATGCCTTACAAATAGTTGAAATTCAGAGTTAATTATGCTGAAATCCAAACTTAAGACTAAAAGCAAAAAATACGACTGAGGCAATCAAACACACCTAGTTATTCCTGCAGCATCATTCAGAGAATAAAAAACACAAAACATGATTAATCTCTTGTTTCTATTAGATTCAGATCAAACTCATTGGGGAGCAAATGTCAAAGCACACCTGAAAGCACCACAAACCCACAGCAAAACAAGACAAAGGCTCCACAGATGCCTTAACTGTATTTCTAAGAGTTACTAATCCATTTCTACTTTGCCACAGTGATTATTTTTTTCCTAAAGAAATATCACAGCCTTTACCATATGAATGGGGTAAGCAGCTGTGGAGACTTACTGTTTCTTGTGGAAGGAGTTAGTGGGGGACAGGGGGGACATACTGGTTCAGAAGAGTCGAGTGCTTAGACTACTCTGAAGTATGACTTACCCGGATTGTTAAATATGGAGCCTTCAGGTTTCAGTGACTCTAGAATATTCCTATATATCTTATTCATCTTATTAATGTACTTTGTTGATTTTGTACAAGATGAATTGTACTCAAACTGCAAAGGATTTGAAGGAAATACTCCCTAATGATCTAGATAGGTCTGAAAACCCAAACTTACATAAGGCTTATCCATCACTAGACATGATGGCAAATAGTGTTAAGTTCTTACTTATTTTTGAAGAACTTACATTTCATGTTTTGCCTCCGTGGGCCAGATAAAGGTGAATATATTTTCTACTAGTACTTTTGAGCATCTGTTTGCCTAAAAATTTTCATGTGGATTCTTTTGTTAACAACAGAGCGTGGTTTAGTTGATGTTGTGTATACACATCTGAAATTTATCATCCTGACCAGAGAAACAGTATGTTCACAACTACAGATTACATTTAGTCATACATCTGCAGCACAGTTAGCATATGTCAACTATGGTAAGAAATGTCTGCCAAGACTCTACATATACAGATTCAGATTTTTTTCTGGTTCATCAATATGTAATTCCTTATCACCTTCTCCACTTACTCTGCAAGAAAATGTGGGAAGGAAGACAGCAAGTTCTTGACTGGTACAGTCCAAGTGAGTTTTAACTCAGAGGCTGAATACGACAGGAAAGCAGACTTCTTATGGAGCAACTGGATCTTTCAAATGGGTTGAAAAAGGTTTTAAAAGAGTACCGATTAGAATCTTCTAGTTCCCTTAGAACAACTTTCCACCCTAAAATGATCTTTCCCCACCCCTTCTCGTCCCTACTGGACTTCTGCCTTAGGCTATTTGTCTTTAGTCCATTCCACCACACACTCATTTTCTCCCTGACTTCAAAGGCCAAAGGTCCATCTACCTTGAACGAGGCTTTCCAAGCACCCATGACTACAGAAAAGTAGATGCCACCTATTTCGACACTGAAAGAATCTACCCAGTTGAGAGCTGCCTATCAGTTACCACCACTTACACACCAACATTGACCCAAATGCAACAATTTGAATACTGATGAGGAAAATAAATCTCAAAGTTCAAGGGCTTACTAAACTTTGACTTGAAGAGAAAATATAGAGAAATAGGCATGATTATTTGAAAACTGCATACACAGAGTTTTAATTTGGTGTGTTGTTTTTGTTAAGGGGTGTTGTGTTAAGGGTTTTTTTCCTGCTATCCTGTTCTTCTCTCCAGCATCTGATATTTTTCACTGAAGAAAAAAAAAAACAAACAAAAAAACCCACTTCAATACATCAAGTGATTGAATCTTTTTTATGATTTTTGGCCAAAACTGTCTCCAATAAAGCTATATTACACCTATTTTAAACATTCTCAGTTTGGAGGAAAGAACTGATGCCCATTAGCTGGGTTGCAAGCTGTCAGGATTCCAGTATTGCTTTTAGCTCTTTACATAAAATAGCACATCCAATTTCTCATTTCACTATTTTAAAATATTTGCTACTCCTACAAATAAGAAGCTGGTAATGATCTGTAATTTTCACTGCCTAACGTTCTGTCCTTTTAGATAAGATGCATGCAGTATCCCATAGAAACTATGAATCTCAACATTTGCAGCAAATCATTGAAGTTAAACCAAAGCCCTAGACTTCAGACTTATTTTGTGGCTGCCCTGAAGCTTTGTTTAGATTCAGCAGCTATATACATCTGAAAGTCTCATGGCTTCCCATGTAGAAACTAAAAAATTACGTATCAAGATGTTTGACCATACAGAGAACCAAGCACAGTCAATATATTAATAGCAGCACTGTTAGCCTGCCTCTCCTTCTGCAGTAACAGACATTTGCAGGCAGTTCATGGTATGTTCTCAGGAACTGGAATTCTTGTTCTGAGGTTTAAAATGGAGTGATTATGAAATATGTTATTAGTTAAAAGTAGCCGTATACTGAAGTTTTGTTTAAATTACCCATCCAAATCACAAAAAAAAAGGACTCAGAAATCCCAGAATTAAAGTTATCACCTTAACTTGCCTCCATTTATCTATACACATTACTGTCACACTGACGGGTGTCACAAAAATAATTTTAAAAAATTTCTCACATGACATTAATCTTAATAAATAGCATACACACAGATGTATGTATGTTTGCCTTCCCTGCATGTCAGGTACATATCTAGAAGACAGTTCCCATCCTGAGGTACCCCAGTGACCCAATGACAATTTCAGCTGTTGACTGTGCAGACAGTTAAGCTGTTTAATCAAAAGCTCAGTAAAGTTTTATAAAAGCAGCAGATATTTTAAGTCAGGAAAACTGCAATCAACCAACACAACTCTAACTCCACAAACAGAGCATTGGTCAGGACAGAAGCAACGTGTTATTTAGTCCCAAAATCTGATTGCCTTGGTGAAGATGAGATTAAGAATGTTTGTTGTACACCATTTGTTGCTGTAAAAACAGGCAGTTAAATAACTGATGGAAATCCAAACTAATCACTTCATTCTTTTCTGCGATACAGTGATCTCATTTACACAGATGAAGCTGAATCTCAAGAGAAAGTTTAAATAAAGTAAGCAATTGTGGAAAAGAACTGAACCAAGAGCTGAGCCAAGTATTTTCAGATCTGTCCTATTAACCAAAAAACTTCTATTAAACCTGTTGTGCAAGACTGCTTCACAAACTTCGCAGAAAATCAGAGGGGAGAAGTAAGATCATTAGTATTCTAATTAATGAGCGGAAAGGATGATGGTTGATAAGTTTGGTCAAGCATATAGTCTATAAAAGATACATGCTAGTGTTGAAAGAAGCAGGACAACTAGTTAATGAACTCCCTACATCCTAGCAGTCCAAAGAGGATAAGAAATCAACCCAAGTGACAAATTCTAAATCTTAGAAACTTGGTTTGGAGTTCACGTTGAAAATTCTAATACAGCAGTAGGTAGTATTAAAACTAGAAAAGTTTGCCTTTATTTCAGAGTAGTCACATTGTTCTTTCCAAACCTACATGAAACATGAGTTCCAAATTTAACAAACTAATGGCCTTATCTGCAATCATACATGCAATCAATCATGTTTGCAGTCTTGGAACATTTAATTTGAAATATCAATAGAATCTAATAATCTAAACATCCGTTGTTCCAATATAATCATAGAGAAATTTAGGTTGGCAGGAATGCCTGGAAATCATTTAGTGTAACCCCAGGACCACAACAAAGCTAACTTCAAAAATACATCAAGTTGTCTAGAGCTTTAATAAGGACACAGTTATCCAGAATAATTTAGAAATTCTTCATTTTTAAATCCCACATTGATAAATTGTTGTGATAAAGTTTTAAAGAAAAAAAAATTATTTCAAAGTTATCAAAAGAAATTGTGTCTGTCGTCAGTAAGCTTAGACTAATATTTAAAAGTCTTCCTGAGATAATCAAATCAATCCAGTATTTACCATCTCTGATGCGTCTCAAGACACTGCCTTTCTACTGTCCTAATCTGTCAAATGCACTGGAATCATGGTATGTAGTAGCTTGCTGCTTTTATAGTCTTTATTCTGTAACATGATAAACAAACACAAAACTGTCAGTTTTTACAGACTATCATAAAATAGTCCCCATCCCCTTCTTCCTTTCACGCTGAGAAACCGTGACAAATCAGCTAATTTTATCTGATTCATTAAAACTGGGAAATGCTTAATTGTGCTGGGTTTGTGTTTGTAATGGGGATTTTTGGTAGCAGGGAAGGGGGCTACAGTGGTTGCCCCTATGAGAAGCTTCTCTAAGCTCCCCTAGCTCCAAGTCAGACCCACCTTTGCACCAGGGCCGAGCTAATTAGTGATGATGGTTGCATCTCCGTGATAACGTATTTAAGAAGGGGAACCTGGGAGGAGGAGTGGGAATTGTGAGAATAAGTTGTGAGGAGAGAACATCAGTGCGAACACTGAGGTCAGTGGAAGAAATAAGGAGGAAGAGCGGGACATGCACCAGACCCCACTCAGTCCGTGGTGAGATGGCAGGGCCACCCTCCCTGCTACCCATGGAGGTCTGTGGTGCAGCAGATGCCCACCTGCAGTCCGTGGAGGACCCCATGCCAGCACAAGTGACTGCACCCAAACAAGGCCAGGACTCTGTGGAAGAAGCCCCCATTCTTGTAGTTTGGTGCTGGGAGGGCTACAATACACAGAGGGGACCCATGCTGTAGCAGCTCGGGAAACATCAGAAAAAGCCTGTCTCCTGTGAGAGGAACTCCACACTGGAGCAAGGGAAGAAGGCAAGAAGTCCTCCTCCTGAGGAGGGAGTAGCAGGATGGACTGCATCCCCCCATCCCCTGCTCCGCTGTGCTGCTGGGGGAAAGGAGGTAGAGAAATCGCCTGGGAAGAAGGGAGGGTGAGGAGAAGGTGTTTTTAAGATGTGGTAACGCTTCTCACAGTCCTACTCTGTCTGTTAAGTGTTGTTACTAGCGTTTGAATTAAACTGATGGTTTTTTCTTCCCCTAGCAACTGTATTTTGCCTGTGACCATAATGGGTGTCATCCCTCCCTGTCCTTCTCTCAATTCCAAAGCCTTTTAGTTTATTTTCTCCTTCCCATTCCTGAGGGGAACGTGACTGTATGGTGCTCAGTTGCCCTCTGGGCTCAAACCATGACAAAAATAGACTTTTTCCTCCTCCTTTTCTTCTACCCCTGCCCCCCAAAAAGAAACAACCACCTACCAAAAATGGTGAAAAAGTGTGTAATCTTATACTTAAAACATATGAAACTGTTAGATTTGGGAGTTCATAAGCTACTGAAAGCCAAGGCAAGCTTTCAAAATTCCTCAAAAATCCAACATATACCAACATTCATAAGAAATTCATAAATTCCCTAATATTACTACATCAGGAAATGCTAGAAAAGGTAACCCCCCCCCCGGTTTCTTTGGGACATCTCAGTTTATACCTTCCTTCCAAGATTTCATAGAAGCATTTAGGTCAGATACAGGAAAGCAAAAGGCAGCAAGAAAGGTACAGAAACCATACAGAATGCAAATTTGGGTTAAAGAGGTAAACCAGCTATCTGTGCCTTAAAAGATGCTAGAATTGAGAGCTAAAACCAGGAGATGTACCCACAGAAGAGATAATGCATCCTAGAAGTAACAAAAGTGAATGATATAAATATGGGTCACTTCTCCATGTTCCATATGGCGACACAGACCAGGATTCAATTTTTTAAAATTTTGTATTTAATTGACAGGGTTGAGGATTTTGCTATTTCTGTTTTCCTGGTGAGGAAATTATTTGAGATGTACAGAGGAGAACAAAACATAGCTTCATACTTTTAAAGCCTTGGTGTTTACATAAGCACAGGTAATTCTCAGGTTTACTTACATTTGTACAGGAAAGCCCCACTGAGACCAAAATTTAAGATCTGCCATCTTCTCCCACATTCCTAAAACATTGCTTAAAAGGATTAGCCTCTACTCCACCTTCTCCCACTCTTATCCCTACAGGAGGGTAGCATTACTATCTATGCAAGATCCTAAAATACTCTTTGGTGAAGAGAGACATCCTCCAGCAATTTAGGATGCTGATCAAGATACCACAGCTGCTGGGAAGAATTCGAACTCCTTAGTCACTGAAGAAACATTTCTAAAGATGGAGGAATCAGTCTTAATAGAGGCTTGTTGCTCTCTTGTCCTGGACAGGGCTTTTTCCAAAACCATCCTTCCTTTAGAAGGCAGCTTACAGATGAGGGGCTGCCTAATTTCCCAGGCAAGATGTGCAAGAAACACACAGAAAACAAAAAGTGAAATGCTTTTCCTTCACGACAACAGACTGAACTGAATAACTGATCATCTTGCTCAAGGATAGTGGGGACAGGTCACAGTTAAGAACTGGTGAAAATCCAGACTCCATGGAACAAGTGACAGAAATCTTAGGGTTTATTCCTTTTTTCACAGTACAAAGCCCAGCAAGTAACAGTGCAACCACTACAAGAATGAAAGGCTTCTATACTAACTAAAGTTGATTTGAGATTAATCCTGAATTCCTATCAGTATGACAAACAATGACGCTTTAGCAAGACGACGAAGCAGAAGTAATGCACGCAGCACGTAACGGTCTTACAGCTTCAGAAGGGGAGTCATCAAGTACCATGCACAATTTCTATTAGTTGAGTCAAAGCAGCCGAGTCCCCAAAAATGATGTTTTCCTGATTAGTGTCATCTTTTTTCATCTAGAAGTGCTTTTTTTTTTTGCAGAGATATGCAGAGTGAGCTATCAGAGAAGGGTTTTTTTCCCCCTACATTGCCGACATAGATTAAAAGTTAGCACATTACTGAACATTATGGTAATAGCAGAGCTGGTGCTAAGTCTTTTGTCAGGAGTTCTTTACGCTGGCACTTTCTACCTCTGGGAAAGAGGATTGAATTCTCTCACTTAAAAACATCCCACACAATAGCGAATATGTACATCAACAAGGGGAATTGCAAAATATTATCAGAATGATTGTATTTTAATAGCTTTTTCACTACAAATAGTATTACTCTTTTTCTTCCCTTTTAAAGAATTGTAGGACCCCATTTTATACATATGTACACATGCTAATTAATATAGTGTCTCATGTTAGCAGATGGCCTTTCAATGTTGTGTTTTATTAGTTTATTTTGCCCAAGAAATATTTGGCTACAGGAACTGCAGTATGTCATTGATTTTATTACATTGGTGAATTATCTCAGAGCCTAGTAATACAAAATGCTTAGGCCGTTATTAATTTAATTTATGTTTTGTTGTTGAAGAAACCTCTTTGTCGTTCCCTCCTGCTATCAGTCCTCTACTATCACTCCCTTCTCATCAATCCCAACTGATAGTTTCCCCATGTAACATCCTTGCCATCAACTAATCTTCCCTGTTTCCAATCCTTTTGATGTTCAGAGTGGATTCAGCATCCAGCCTAGCTCACATTTCAGTCCATGCCCT
This sequence comes from Athene cunicularia, assembly GCF_003259725.1. NCBI lineage: Eukaryota > Metazoa > Chordata > Aves > Strigiformes > Strigidae > Athene > Athene cunicularia. Next base: position 58,530,435 of record NW_020799092.1, read on the forward strand.
GGCTCATCTCCCTTCCTCCGGTCAGCACTGGTGGCAGACTCCCTGCCAGCCACCAGGCTCTGGGACAGCTGCCAAGCCTGATTTTTCTCATGCTTACATACTCCAGCACCTCTCCAACTCGCTGTGCAGCATGAAGCTCATGCGCAACACAAATGCAGGAGGAGAGTGCCAGTGTAAGACCACCCTTCGTTACTCACAGAGGCACCTGGCACACCGGCAGCTCTTCCATGTCCTTCTGTCAGATGCCAATACCATAAAGCACACCACTCTGGTCCGAGCACACAAACACCATTAACAAAAAGCACACAATGCAAGTGTTTTGCACATGACATATTTACTTCTACACAACTTCTCCTGAATACTTTCAACAATTGCTCCAAAATAATTATAGTAGCTAAAAAAAAAAAAAAAAAAAAAAAAAGCGAGAAGTCTACTTTTCAGCCTTATGTAGGTCATCCAGTGTTGGAACTTAAAACTCTCAGATCCACAACACAGTTGATAGGAATGACTGGAGGGGAAGCAGCATGTAGAGAAGCCCATATGGGCAACATATGCTCCACCAGGAAACCACTAACTTTGTGACAGCACCAGAATTTTCAGGGTAAGAGATGTTTAGACATGGCTCCAAGAACAGAGTGTGGTCTAAAGATGGGAGGCAGCATATCCAATTATAAATTATCCCATTAGAGTCATCTGTGGGAAGGGAACAGGCATGATCCCCCGCTAGAATACTAAACAGCTAAATGTGCTAAAACACACAGGAACACTAATACAGTTGAGGGATCTTTGCAACAATTCGGTTTAGAGGCAATGAAATCCAGCATTTTCTGTCTAAAAGACAACATACGCTAAAAAAAATAAATGGATGGCACATTTTAAAATTATGACAATAAGCAACAATTTATGTATTATCAAATAAAATGTTAAAAGTTTGCCCAAGTCCTTTCCAAGAAGGCAAAAACCAGAAAACTTCCAAATAGTCCTAGCACAGAAAGAGCTCAAAACCACCAGCCAAGAAAAGATCCAGTGAGCCTGGGAAAACTGACTCCTTAGGACAGGAAAAATATAGTGATTTATTCTTCCCTTAAAAGGTGATAAATCCAACTTGTGACACATTTAAATACACAAAACAGGGAAAAAAAAAATCCAATTTTCACCAATTCTTCAGGATCTTGGAGAAAAAAAAAAAAAAAAAGCAGGGAAGTACTGTTATTATGGTCCTAATTTAGATAGGATAGCTAATTAATAAAACAGAGAAAAAAAGAAAATTGCTCTGAAAAAGGACTTTTAGCAGGTGGAAGAATGTGTAAGGGAACTACTACAACAGCCAAAGCTGTCTATAACTTTCTTGTTAAGATTCACTGGTGACTATGAAATCCAAACATGAATCATAAATCCTGAGCCTGCCACCATTTTTTATTTGATGTGCTCAAAGGTGTGGAAAAGCCTCCACACTTCATATGTTGGATGATTGTTGTAAGTTACAGAGCTAAATTCTGTTCAGAACCCAGTGTGAAGCCACCGCTTTGAACTGTAAAATGGGTGACTAACAGCTGCATCCCACAAGATAATACTACACAAAATCTTGAACAGCTATGAAAGTGTCTAAAACCACTGAAATACAGCTACAGTCTTTGAATGAGTGGAGTTGTTTTGAGCAGAGTAGATAAAAGTCACATTTATTACTTTTTCTGTGTTCTGCTTTGACTAAACATTCAAAGATCTTCAAGAAAGCCTATGATTTTCTGTAAGCAAAAATTTAAAAGTTAATAAGGGGGTGGGGATCAGAAGGTATTCTAAGGTAGCAATTTATTGTTTCTTTCATATTTCTCAAATTCTTGGTCTGAAAGACTATCAAAGAGTGATCAGTGTGAAGACAATTCCAACATCTAATTTTTCCTCCTTTTACAAACTATATTTAGAGTACTTCTTCATTTAATTATATTCTTCCATTTAATATCAGTGAACCAAATTCTACTAGCTGAAACATCAATGTATTAGTGTTTACATCACCATGTAGCACAAATGTTTTACAAATGTTTTATGGAAACAGAAATCTGGACTGTTTAGACAAGAAGAAAAAGCTCCTTATCAAATACTTTCATTGCTCTCTAAATACGTAGTACCTTATAAATATAAGGAACCTTATAAATGCTTTATAAAAGGCACTGACTTTCAAAAAACCAACCAAAACCACATCAAAACCAAAACCCAGCCAAACTCTCCCCAAACCCCCCACTGTATCACAACTGCTAGCTACTTCAAAAGCAAATAATTCTGTTTATATTACCAGTGCAACTTTCAGCAAACAAGGTCTCTAAGATTCAAGTTTATTTCTACTCACACTACTAAAAATTGCCAAAGCATTCATACACCCAATAAAGAAATTTGTGATCTCCTGGCTTATAGAAGATTCCCTGAAAATAGAGGACAGTGTGTGGTTTTCTTCTCTACTTACACTTGCTTCTACTATTTCTTTTACCTCCTCTTTTTCCCCATTACATATCTCCCCAAAACTTCATAGCAGAGCTCCTGTAGTGCATATTAGGACAATTATTTTATAGATAATACAGTATTTTAAGTACTCAGGGCTACACTTTTTGCCATTCCATTCATACACAAACAAATACACTTATACTATACATCTCAAAACCATTTATATTGTTGGGGTGACTCTACAAGTGCATGTAATGGAATACAACAGTCATTTCCCCCCTCCTTCGCTTATTTATACAAAATGCACTTGAGGAGATGGCGATATATTGGAAAATGGAAAAGAATGGAAAAGAAAAAGGGAGTAGAGGAAGGGGAAAATCAGCAGTTAACTAAATGTTATCTTGCTTAAACAGTACATTCCGTATTCGTGTATGTTCACAGTCTCACAGACTACCACTCCCTCTTTTATAGACTAGAAAGCGTAAAGGTCAATTACCCCCCTAAAACTCTCCAATGCCAGTAAAGATGTCTAGTTTGAATTCAGACTATGCGATGGATACATTGCGGAAGACGAGTGTGTGGAAGGAACAGTACAACATTGCCAATTTTCTTTCGTTTCCTCTCCCATATCTTATTAGTAAGCAGTTACAAAGCCTCAAACCATAACCTTAAAGGAAAGTGCTAGCTAATTATGTATTTATCCACATTTCTTTATATTCTACTGGCACAAAAGACAAAAGTCACAGTTTGCATTTAAATGCAAATTACTGAAGATAAGCCAAATATTCAGAATTTAAGAAAAAACATTTCCTGAAGAAAGAGAACCACAAAAAAAAAAAAAAAAAAAAAAAAAAAAAAAAAAAAAAAAAAAAGCTTAAGTGTTAAGCAGGGGACAATTTACTTTGTTTTTACTTAATTCTGAATGATGTAGCAGTTCATTTCCTGACAAGAAGTTGTGATTTCAACTCATCAGTTAATTACAGGGCAACTTGTCCTACCCTGTGCCAGAAGTCCCTAGTCCTATAGCTCAAAGCCCTTTCCAGTGACAATTTCTCTCTACAGATTCAGATGCATATGCTATGTCAAGACAGAGATTTCTAAGTTTATAGAGTTTGGGGAGAGCTTTCAGGGATTCAAATAGACAACCTACATCCTAGGAATTTTCTTGGCTCTGTCTTTTATTGAGCTAGAAATGTAGGAGGAAAAAAATCTTATCTTAAGGCCAGACTAGACAAGTGAAGGACCTCACTTAAATTCACCAGTAGAAAGCCCCTGATCCACTCAAGTAAAGCAAAACGAGAGTCATTAACAAGAAAAGGAGACATCGATGAGTGTTTAAATTAGTGAATTTAATTATGTTATTAGGGTTTTTTAGATTGCAGAAGGATTTTAAACACTTCAATTCTACGAGAAAAAAAGATCACAACAGGGCAAATGCATTTACAAAAACATTGTATGACAAACTAGAAGCATGAAAATCACTATTAGTAAGTACTACTTTTTCTCAGTAACACATTTAACTGAGATGTCTTTGAATAGATATTTATGTCCACAGCTGAACCATCAGCTTTGGCCACTTCCAGTCAGTAGAGACAAACAGGCCTCGCACAATCAGCTCATCCTAATGCAGATATCTACAGATGAGACAAATTGCAGCCCAGAAATGCTTGCTTTTCCTCTCCCTACCATAACTACTAAAACTTCAAAATGAAAAAAAATAAAACAAGATAAATCCGTAATTTTAAAAGTAAATGTAATTTGTATATAGAAATCATCCTCCAGCTCACAAACTGTCACAAATGTATTAAAAGATAATTAAAGAAGCCATTAAAAATGACCATACTGTAAGTATCAAATAAAACCTTACCCAAATCCTAAAAAACAATTTTTCCCTTAAGCTTATAGAAAAGTCCACCTGAAATCACCACATCTAAAAAGGAAACTGTGGTATCATTTGCATCTGTAAGCAATAATGGGAAATGATTCAACTCCAGATTTAGAAAGACAAATATAATTTGAAATGGTTTTTGGTTAAAATTAATCAACAGATTCAACTTAAAATCAAGTTGCACTACTATATGTATTTGGATGCTGCTCGGTTTTTAGCTGTAGATTACTAGCGCATTTCTAATTGCATTTCTTTAGCTTCCCGATACTGGCTGTAGAAGTTTTATCTTGTTTCGCAGATGGAGTCTTCTCACAGATTTTTTTTCCCCCCCCCCCACTTGTTTTGTATTTCAAGAGGTCACCTACACTAGAAAAGTCAAGGTGGCTTCTCCTGCAAGAAAAGAATGTAATCTCTAGCAGTGATTACTGCTAGAAAGCTTTAAGTCCAGTGCTTCTACATCACACGAAATTCTGAAGTCCCCTCCGTTAGACACCTACTATATAGGAACTACACTTTAACTTGCCAAAAGATTTTGTCACTTGTACTATTGGGGTTTTTATTCTGTTTATTTGTTTTTGTATACAAATACAAATCTTAAGGACTCAATACTATGAAGGAAGCTACAATAATTCTTATGATTTATATTGTTTCAGAACAAGATCTCTTAGTGCTAAAGAGTAAGGTCTTTAGAAACAATAAAATTGAGTTTACAGCAAAATTACTTATATTCAGTAGAGCTTTTCCTTCAAGCATATTAACAGTGTCAAAGTCGACTGGACTATTCAGTTAACAGTTTAAAACACTAATTCCATTCCCTGTCAACATTTCAGCCTGATTTTAATCAAAGGATTTTAAGTCCTCCTTTCTGCAGAAAGTACAAGAAGGCATGTAAATGAACAGAATAAGGCTCACAGGCAAACCTTCCTGTATGCTTGAATACCAGTCTATTGGATACACCTAGCTGGCTTTCTCGGCTACTCTGAACAATTAAAAAGTGTATTGAAATCCAGAAATACAACTTGGTTGCCAGTGTACCCCATAACAGATGTAGGATGTAGGACTTCATGCTGTACAAGTAACACTGAGGTCATCAGCTCTCCAGGCACTTGGAGGAGTTTCATCTGTCCCTGATTCCCACATACCTCAAGTGCTCATCTCTCCCCCACCTGCTACAGCCCCAATAGTCAGCTTTCTCCACCTGCTACAGTCCCAATAGTCAGCTTTCTCCACACCAGCTCTACTTGTCTATTAGTTCTCAATGCCAGCCCAAAACTAAGCACCCTCTCAAGTGCATCAAGTGGGAGAAGAAAGAACAGAAAAAGCAAGAATTTCCACTGTGCAATGAAGTGCAAAACCCTCAGCTTTTCCAAAGAGATTTAGTCCCCTATTCTTCCTTCCCTGATACATTAAAAGCTAGGAGGGATGAAAGTCAATCTCTGATCTCCCACAGAGGTACCGGGTTACCTTTATAGACAGGGTGCTGGAACCCAGTTCTCATTTCACCTCCTGGAATCGATCAAAGCCACAACGGACAAAAATCTTAATATTCATGTTTTCTTAGTCTCCTTCAAGTAATAGTTAAAAACTGAGACAGAGGAAAAAAAGAAAATAAGTAGCCTCCCAAGACACCTCCCACTAAAACGGGTCTGTTGTATTACAGCCTCAAAATTACATCCAGTTTGTAGATGAATTCTTGTGGCACAGATACTGCAAAATAAAAAAAAAAAACCACCAATGCCACTGACTCGAAAAGGGAATGGAGCTTGCTTTTCACCTGCTTTGAACCTCTGAGGGTCTAGCTTCACACACAGGGAGGCCAAGCTCAACTTGCATTCCCTCTCTCATTTTAATATTAAAGAAGAATCACGCAGAACAGAAATAATCGCCATGAAGCAGTAACATTTAATACAAGGGGGTTTAAGAGACCCAGAAAAACTTCCCTCCACCCAAGCTTTTATCAGTAGAGAGAATAAAAATGAAATCTCTGTAAAGCCTACTGTTTTTCCCTCACAAATTGTTTTGTTTTAAATAAAAAAGGAACAATATGACAAAGGGCCATGCAGTTCTTGATTGAACACTACCCTGTCTCTAGCTGTCATAAAAAAAAAAAAAAAAAAAAAAAATCAAACAAGAAGTTAATTACATCTTTTCAAACAAGAAGAGGAGAAGGAAGATGGATTAAAATGTTATCATAAGAAAGTAGGAAGTAATCAAGATTAAAATACCCCAAATGCATAGAGAAGAATAAAACACAGAGGGACCTTGACAGACTTGAGAGGTGAGCTTGTGCAAACCTCATGAAGTTCAACAAGGCCAAGTGCAAGGTCCTGCACATGGGTCAGGGCAATCCCAAACACAAATACATGCTGGGCGATGAGTGGATTGAGAACAGCCCTGTGGAGAAGGATTTGGGGAATGTTAGTGGATGGAAAAGTGACTATGAGCCAGCAATGTGTGCTTGCAGCCCAGAAAGCCAACTGTATCCTGGGCTGCATCAAGAGAAGTGTGGCCAGCAAATTGAGGGAGGTGATTCTGTCCCTCTACTCTGCTCTCATGAGGCCCCACCTGCAGTGCTGTGTTCAGCTCTGGGGCCCTTCAGCATAAGAAGGACATGGACCTGTAAGAGCAGGTCCAGAGAAGGAACACAAAGACAGACAAGGGGCTGGAGCACCTTCTTATGAGGACAGGCTGAAAGAGTTGGGGTTGTTCGGCCTGGAGAAGAGAAGGCTCTGGGAGACCTTCAGGAAGTGTAGTGATAGGATAAGAGGTTATAGTTTTAAACTGAAAGAAGGTAGATTTAGATTAGATGTAAGGAAGAAATTCTTCACTATGAGGGTAGTGAGACACTGGAACAGGTTTCCCAGAGAGGTTGTGGATTCACTGTCCCTGGAAGTGTTCAAGGCCAGTCTGGATGGGGCTTTGAGCAACCTGGCCTAGTGGAAGGTGTCCCTGCCCATGGCAGGGGTTGGAACTGGATGATCTTTAAGGTCCTTTCCAACCCAAACCATTCTGTGATTCTATGAAATAAGCAATCACTGTGTTGTGTAAATGGATAGTTCACTTAATAAATCTGGCTCTTCTTATGCATGATTAAACATAATTATATAGATGTTTTGCCATGGTCAGTGAGACTGACAGTACTACATTGGAAACCCCTTTAACTGGATCGTAAGGCAAAAATTTCATTAGGCTGAAACTTTGTACATATCTGTCTGCAGTGATCCCCCACCTCTCAACCAAGCCAATTCAGCAACATCCAGAGGGGTAGCCCAGACAATGCCCACTGCTAACAGTACAGTTGTGTTTCTTGGAAAAGCTGTAATTCCTCTGTATGCTGAGAGAGGATCTAAAGAGCATGACAAAAAAAACGTTCCCTGTGTCCTGAAAAGGTATTTTGCCATCTACATGAAAATAACTTGTGGTTTTATACAAGCTATTGTGCTGGGTGTCCATGGCAAGGTGCTGGCAGCAGGGGCAGCTCCGTGGCCTCTGTGGGTGAGGCCGGGGATGCCCTGTGCCAGGCACAGGCAGTTCCAGATGGCTCCAACCGACCCACGGCAGGGCACGGCTGAGCCCCTCGGCCATGGTGGTGGCAGCTCTGGGAAAACAAATTTGAGAAAGAGCAAAACACTGCATGGCAGTGAGGAAAAACACATGAGAAACAGCCCTGTGACACCAAGGTGAGATAAGGAAGAGGGGATGAGGTGCACCAGGCACCAGAGCAGAGATTCCCCTGCAGACCACGGAGAGACAGATCATGGTGGAACAGGCTGTCCCCCTGCAGCCCATAGAGACCACAATGGAGCATGTGGGACCACAGTGAAGCATGTGGTATTTCCTGAAGGACTGTAGCACCTGGGAAATACCCATGCTGGAGCAGGAGAAAAGTGTGAGGAGGAATGAGCAGCAGAGAAGAGCTGTTCTGAACTGATCACAGCCTCCCAATTCACCTTCCCACTGTGCCACTTGGGGTAGGGAATGAGATAGATGGGTTGGGAATGAAGGAATGATAATCAACCTAGAAAAAAGACGAGGTGGGATGAAGACAGAAGGCATTTCAGTTTTCATCTCTGTTTTTCACCATCCAACTCTATTCTGATTGACAATAAATTAAATTAATTCTCCCCAAATCAAGTCTGTTTTGCCTGTGACAGTAACTGGTAAGTGATCTCCCTGTCCATCTTGACACATGAGCTTTTCCATCTTATTTTCTCCCCCTGTCCTTATTAAGAAGGGGGAATAAGAGAGCAGCTGGGTGGGCGTTTGGCAGCTAGCCAAAGTCAACCCAGCAGAGCTATAGTCTCATTTCTGTATACTCAGTCAAGTCTTTTGCAGATGTGTACCCTGAAAAACCTCCAGCAGCTAAAGCCTCCCTCTGCCGCCAAAACCCCAAGGTGCTGGCCTGCTCTCTGACACAGGTAACAAGCCAACACAAGTTATAAGGGAAAACTCTGAACAGCAATGCTGCCTTTGCCAGCCATTTCACCTCCTGCCCCCTCAAATCAATGAGACCACCCCCCTCAGCTCAGGGTATCCTTGACACTAGCTACTCAAAAGATGGTAAAATAGAAGGTGACCTGATGAATGAAGAAAGGAAAGAGTGGCAGGGTGATGAAAGGTCGGGAGATGACAACTGGGGCAAACAGAAAACTAGGGCTGGGAGAGGTTGCACAACAAGGCTGGCTCAGGACCTGGAGGCAGCCCAAGGAGGTTGAAAAAGGACAGTGCAAGGAAATGAGACTGGTAGGAGAGCACCATTATATCACAGTTCTTATCAGGAAGCAAAATTAGTCTGGAAAATGAGCAAAACCTGGTTTAAAGAACCCCTACAAGTCAATTTGGTGAAATAAGAAGGACTGCTGTGTGTGTGACATACGTACACTTCAACACGTGCAGGAAAAGCAGCAAGCACTGGCAGAAGGGGCCAGCAGGGACAGGGAAGGGATCTCACCCCTGGACTCAGCACTGGTGAGGCCGCACCTCGATTCCTGTGTTCAGTTTTGGGCCCCTCACTACAAAACGGACATTGAATGACTCGAGCGTGTCCAGAGAAGGGAAATGAAGCTGGTGCAGGGTCTGGAGCACAGGTCGTACGGGGAGCGGCTGAGGGAACTGGAGGTGTTTAGTCTGGAGAAGAGGAGGCTGAGGGGAGACCTCATCGGCCTCTACAGCTACCTGAAAGTAGGGTGCAGAGAGCTGGGGATGAGTCTCTTTATCCAAGTAGTAAGCGACAGGACAAGAGGTAATGGTCTAAAGTTGCACCAGTGAAAGTTTAGACTACATGTCAGGAAGTATTTCTTTCCAGAAGGGGTTGTTAGGTGTTGGAATGGGCTGCCCAGGGAGGTGGTGGAGTCCCCATCCCTGGAGGTGTTTAAGAGTCGGGTCAACTTAGTGCTTAAGGACATGGTGTAGTTGGGAACTGTCAGTGCTAGGTGAACGGTTGGACTAGATGATCTTCAAGGTCCTTTCTAACCTAGCTGATTCTGTGAAGGGAAGTCTGTCCACCATGGCTAAACCAAAGTCAAACCTCAACCTGTGCTCACCGGCAGCAAATTGCTCCTTCCCAACCATGTGATGATGTTTCGTACTGTGCTCTTATTACTGTTACATCCCCTCTGATGGGGACTGATCAGTCAGGATGGCAGAGGGCTACCTCTCAGGCACCCCAAGGGGCAGAAAGAGGGCCTGGCATGTGTTGGAGCAGCCTTACAGCACCAGAGCTTGGCTGCTGCATGAGGCTTCCCCCACCGGTGCCTTCTGCTGCCAGGTGGCTGCAGGGCAAATCACACCATGATCCTGGCCTGACATTGCATGATGGGCTCCAGCAGTATGTGTGTATCAGAGTGGCGAGGGGAACTGCAGGGTTTGATGGGCAGCCAGCCCCAAGGTCCTGTCTGGAAACAGTGATCCAGTAAAAAGAAAAGAAAAAAAAGAAGTGGTCAAAAGGTGAATTTCTCCAGCAGGTGAATGAGGGGAACCAAATCCCCACCTACACATCCTTAAGAGTCCTTCACCACTTCCCAGCATAAAAGAAACCATCAAGATAATCTGTTATCATTTGGAAATAGCCAGTACTGTTGCACTGAACCAGGACACAGGGAAATACCAACAGTCTGCAGGAAATAAGATAATTTAGAATGAATGTGAACTTTCAGCAGGTTTGAAATGCTTCCCTTTGCCATCTGTAGTTCCGGATTAATTAGTATCAATTTTTTCCCCAGTACATTACCACAGACACTTTACAAAAATCTTAAACTGCTTATCATAAATTGTGCAATTCAGTAAACACAATGGGAAACGCTACTGCATTGAACATTATTTGTTTAAAAAAAGTCCTTGATAGCCTCTAATAATTCAAATAAATCTTATGATTAATACCAAAATATGAATGCAACCCATTCCATGAATCATGTGGGATTTTCTAATGATACATTAAATGCAAGTTTTTTCTTCCGTTTTTGTCTGTCTCCATTTCTCCTCTAATAATTTCAGCCTCCGTGGAAATGTATTGACAAAGGACATTTGGTAGGTGAACTTTGAGTTCTCAAGTAACTTCATTATTCATCACTCTGATGTTATATACTAATGACATTCAGCCTTTGAGCGACTATGATCACTTATGCATTTCTGAAATACAGCATCTTTCCTATCCCCTAGAATTTTTTCTTTTTTTAAATAGTCCTCTACAGATGAAGAACTATTTAGGAAAAAAAAAAAAAATCCACTACCCAGTAAATTAAGTGGTTGCACAAAAAATGCCTTTCTGACAACATAATCACTGTACTATCCATGTAAAAATACTGCAACACCAAAAAGTTTCAGCTTCTTAATACCTTTTCTTAAAGGAGTTTACTGTGGTTTCAAAGTTATTTATTTTTTCTTTTTCAAAGGAAAAAGAGAGGTCAAGTTGGTATGAAAGAGGAAAGTGCACAGAACAAACAGGTTCACTGATTCTCTGCAAGACACTGGCAACAAGGTTTCAGGCCTTTGATCAGTGATCTGAACAAAAGTTTTCCCCATACAACTCTCCTCCTGCACACAACTTCTCAGCCTCTCAGCTCCATGCTATTCCAGGCAGAGTGTAGACTACAAAAACTGTACACCAGGTTTCCTAAGACTGCAGCTGAGACACCAGCCACATCCTTCTTCTAATACAGTTCAGAGACTGCAGTCGTAGGACTATGTCCATGTTTGCCAGCAATGTCATCTTCTTAGCTACAACCCTTCATAAAGCTTCTGATCTGCTTTTTCACCAGCATTCAGGTCTGATGAGCCTGGAGTTCTGTAAATATTAATTTAGCTATTATGGTGCCAATTTGTTCTTGTGCTTTAAGTCATGTGTAAGCTTTCTACACCATCTAAAGTGCTGTAGACCACTGTATTAAAGGCAGTAATTATTTGAAAGACTGCATCTCCACAGCACTTCTGTTTATCACTCTAAAACAGCTTATTCTTTTCCATCCCTCACCTAAGTGAACTCTTCGATAGCAAAGAGTTTGCACAGAAGACTACTAGGCAGCACACCAAAATCATCTTTACCCTTGAGAGACAAGTAGCAACACTGATGGGAGAGCTCTTACGAATTCTCAAGTGCCAGATCTTAGAAGAGTATCACACTTGAACAAAAGATTTTCAGCAAACAAAAAAAGAAATCAATCGAAAAGCTACATTTTGCCTATAGCATGCTTGTTCCCACTTTAAAAATCTCCTCTAAGTAACTGCATCCACGTGCTGAAGGCAGGCTGTTGTTATGAGCACGAATTCAAGTTAACAGAGGTATAATTCAGTCCCCCCATAGGTGAAGTCTGATCACATCCCTAAGAAACAGGAGGCAGCTCCAATCCCAGAGCACCAGGCTGTGAACATTTTCCGGCAGGGTCACTGCTTTAACTTCTCCAATCCATATTACAGCTAAACAGAAGCCAGCAAAAGGCTTCAAGAGAACCAAAGAGGGAGAGATATTAAACCTAGTGCCAAAATTACTCTTCTCCATAGTTGAGGCAATTTAGAAGAAGCTACTAAACAAAACTATTCTTTTCCCACGCAGATCTGTGAATAATGTGAGGGTTTTGTTTTTTAAGCAAAAAAACATAGGAAGACCTGTAAATACAGCTCAAGACTTCACAAATATAGGGATTAAAGTTGTTACTTTTTTAAGGAAAAACATTTTATACTGTGGCTCCAAAATAAGCTCATCAAGCTGACCAGACGGCAACAGTGGTAGGAGGTCAAGAGAGAAACACAATATTTTTTTTAAAAAGAAAAAAAAAAAAAAGAAAAAAAAAAAACCCAAACAACAAAGAAAACACTATGTAATTCAAATTACACATTTAATCTATGCTGCATTTAGATTCTGCAGTGGAAGACAGTCTTTGATGAATAAATCAGGAATAAATCAGTCAAGAACTCAAAGCAAAAACTTTCCAAAGTTTTTCTGACCAGAAATTCCAGCAGAACAGTGCATACCTATTACAGTGTCCCATGGGTGATACAAGTGAACACAGTTCCCAGAGAAGAGGAAAAAAGGGATTGAGAGCTCCACAGCAGCACAAATATAACAGACCAGAATTGGTCATGGAAGGACCATCTACAGCAAGATAACACTGATTTTATTAAGTATTGATTTTATACTGAAGTATGAAGAATATTGAAGGTATAATCCATCGTCTTTTGGGTCTTGCAGATTATGTTCCTGTACTCTAAAGGCAACAAATTACTTAACTTTGTATTTTAATTTTCATCTTTTTTAGTTACCTCATATGTACCTTCTGCTTCATTCAGTAAATAAATCACTTTTACAGATGTCTTTCTCATAACATTTCAAAACTCCTTAGTAATCCAACTGGGCTTTATGAGCTAACCAGCTGAAAACAAAACAAAAACTGTTAGAAACAAGTAAGTTTTTAATAACAGTTCTGCTCTGACATTACTGAAATACAGAAATCCCACATCTCGATCTTTCCTGATATTAGAATTTATTATAATCTGCAAATCTATCTCTTTGAACGGAACACTGATTCCCCAAGGTATTGCCTCTGATGTATAAGAAGTCAAAGCTTGCAGGGAAGCAAAGCGTTCTCATAAAGGCATTATATCTTCCTTTGAAACAGAACTGGAAACTTGCAAGTTTAATTTTCAAAAGATCACATCCCAAGAAAGTTTGCTTTTAAAAACTGTAAAAAGGACGTAGAGCTTCTGTTCTTATTTTAAAGATAAACATAGCATAGCATGTTGTGAGGCAACAGGAGCTGCAGCATGAAGTTATTATGAAAGGTTTCAGAGGCAAGCTACCTTGAAAGGATTTTCTCTCAGGAGAATGACTGAAAATAAGATCAATACCCTTGAGAAAGCAGAAAGCAAACAAATCATATACAGAATGATATTCTGTTTTTCAAGAGAATTAATTACCACAGGTAGAACTAGCAGTATTGTCTCCTAAAATCTGACTTTATGAAGTTAAGAACTGGGCAGACTAATACCTACTGCCAAAGCTAAAACAGCAGTGCTGTGGTAGCTGCTTCTCTACAGATCTAGGGAGAAGTATCTTTTCTAGGACCACTTAATTCAGCAGGAAACAAAAAGGAAGTGAAAGTCATCATGAGAGATTACTTTTTCCTTCAAAACAATGTTTCTAAAGCCCTAAAAACAGGAACAGGCAAACAATCAACACTGAACAAGCAAACAATAAATTAAAATACAGGACATCACACCAAAAAAACCCCAAACCAATAAACTAGTTGCTATATAATAAGGCCCTTTTTCAGGGGAAAAAAAAATTGTCAAGCAATTTTTTATAAAAAAAGTATATGTATTTTGCTAAATAAGGTTTGATATAATTTGATATCCCATTAAAAACATAACCACTCTTTTCTTCAAGTAGAACAGAGCAAGTTGCAAGAGGTATATAGGAGGTACAGGAAAAAACTAATTGGGACAGACATTTATCAACATGAAACACAAGACAAGCTAGAGAAAAAAAAAATTGTACTTCTTAATCAAATAAATGTATTTTCTAACTATTTTATTCTACCTATCATAGAAAAGGCTGTATGTCCAACTGGCAACACTCATCTGTTTAGTCAAGTGTACTGGAGTAAAATTGTCTTGACTTCAGATAGCACGGTATGCCTTCAAACTTAAGGCCTAACTGTGTTTCATGACCCTGACGCATCCCAGCTCACCAGCTGAAAAGACCTTGTCAACAGCAGTGTACTACAGCAACACCAATGTACATGTGGAAACAAAGATTCAAGCTGACAGAGAGATTCATCTTCACAGACAACTCCCATTATACCAGAAACTTTTAAACCCCATCATCTGGCCAAAATTAAATGGGGTAGCTTCATAGTGGTGCTTGTCCCAGTAAATATGGGGACAGCATTTTGGGAAGTGATGTTTGTTTCTAAAGAGAAAGCAGAGGTTTCTCATGGCCTCCCTCCTTTTCATGCAAGGAAAATAACGTATGAGTCCTATCACTTTGAATCTGATGAACTTTGGTCTTGAAGGAAGAGATTCCATGAAAAATATAGCATGGTAAAAATGCAGCAGACCAGCAAAATGAATGCAACGCACCAATTCAACTCTAGATACAGTTTTTATTGTAAACAGTTTGGCAACTCTTCAGGATGTAGGATATAGTTCCTTATGACAGTCACATGGATATTCCTTACCATGGCTTGGGTTGTAGCCTTCACACGCCAGCTCAGCACTTCCCACTAGCCAGAGATCCATGCAGCTGTATCCCACCTACACTGCCTACAGCTGGACAACTCAGCATGGGGAATTCTTCTCTACACCCATGTGACAATTTTTAATATCTCCACTCCCCACCCTCCCCATAAGAGTGGTCAAACCCCTAAGCAGATGTCCATACAGGTCACAGTCTTCATCCTTGGAAGTGTTCAAATTCTTCCAGATGCTCAGTGGAGAACTTACCCATACAATCAGAGTCAGGCGAATAAGTCACCTCACTCTACAACAGACACCTTAAAAATGGCCCAGATGAGTTGATGACCTAATGACACCAGCCTCTGCTGACCAGATCACCACTAACTAAATGAGAGTCTAGACAGAAGTGCCCAGATTTACAGATCCTACTGAACCCATCCCCTTCCCAAGCTTTTCTTCTTGCATGAGCAAACTGATCTCTCCAGTTAAATAAAAACACTAAAACTAGCTAACTCATTTCCAAATCCCTGGTTACATCCATGACAGTATCTGCTACTTCAACATTACAGCACTTGAGAAGTAATAAAGCCTCATATGTATCAAGTGAGAGAAATAACACTACTTTATGGACGATTTTGTAGTTTACAATAATTAGGGATATTCCCTGCAAATTTTCTGTTCTTTGTAAAGTATATGAAGGGTAGCTGCAGTGCACAGTAGCATAAGGAACACAGATTCATTCACAGTATGAAGGACAGAAATATTGTACAGTCACTAAAAAGGCTGATACAAAACTTTACATCTCTGTTTCCATCCTGATGCAGCATCACAGGCTACAAGACACTCTGAAAGTAGAGCATTTTATTACCCAAAAGTACCAGATGTTTTTGGCTTGATGACAAGACAGCAGCATGCTCGCAACACCCACAATAATCTACAACTTGTAGAAAACCCACACTTAAGGGAAGTGACAATAACCAATGCCTCTCTTACTTTAGAAAAGATATTCTGTGTAAGCCAAAAATTGTAGGGTTTTTTATAACAGTTTCATTAATTATTTAATCAAAAACAGTATCAATCAACAGAAAAATAAGGAAAAGGAAACCAAGATTCTCTGAATCTTCTTGTAAACATCACCTCATCTTTTGACAAGAGAATTTTTCACCAGTATTTGATCTCCATTTCTGTTTTCAGAGCTATGGAAATAATTCATATTCAGCCTAAATTCCTAACCTCTAACAACCAGATGCAGGATTTTCAGGCATATTGCTCCTATGAACAACTGCTATGAAATAATCTTAAAAAATAAATAAATAAATAGAATGACTACTATGTTGCTTATATACAATGAAGTCCCAGACTCACATGTTAAATTCAACTCTCCATGAGCCACCTGGTTTAAAGCCAAGTATTTTTCTCCTCCACCCAGAAATCTTGTATAAACATAAGAATAGTACATTGCTGTTCTTTCAAGATGAACACACCTAGCACAAATCAACAATTCCCTCTGTTATAAATGCAGAGGCAGAACCAGAAAGTAACTTTTATGAATTTATTGAAATGAGAACAAGCAAAACAAAAAAAGAGGTTCAGTACACCAGGGATGGAGGACACCGCATGGATGGATGCGCGACAACCAACCACCACTCTTTATAGTCTTTCTAATACATATTCATAAGATGGGTGTGTTCTAGTCCAAGCAAGGGCGGTGGAGTTTCTCAAATCTCGGCTTTTCTGGCGTTGTTTTTCCACTCCTTTTCTTGCTAACACGAGAGTCCTTCTGAAAGGGGTTTTTCTAGTACTTTTCCACATTTGCAATAACTGTCCATATGAGTCTGGATTTACTTGATAAAAAACCTCCAAGCCATTTTAACAATAAAACTACAATAAATCTCTTTCAACTTATGTACATAGCAAAACATCAGCAGCACCCATGCTCCTCATATTAAAGTCATTATATTTTTAACATGAATCACCACCACATTCTTCATACCTCTAAGGTGGATTCACGAATATATTTATGAGGATGAATTTGCAGCCTGTCCATTTCTGATAGCAGTCAGAAACAATACCTACTTCTGAACAGGAGACTGAAAGAAATACAAAAAAAAAAAAAAAAAAAAAAAAAAAAAAAAAAAAAAGATATTTTTGAGTCTGGTCATGGGCTGCTATTGCCATACACCAAATTATCAGGGCAGTGGTTTCCATTCGTAGTGGTATGACCTCACTCAACACTAAAATTCTTCCATTACTTCCAGGTTATCCCACTGCTTTTACATCATAGGACAATTAGCAATTGTTCATCAGTATATTAGCAACAGGCATTTTAAAGTCAAATAACAGATTTGCCTCACACAACTAACATTTGATACTAGCCTTTCAGATGCTTTTCCCTTCTCTAATATTGAATTTTATCTTTACAGTCATAAACAGTAGGCTGCCATCCACCAGCAGTTTTGTAATTCCTACTAATTTGACTAAATTAGTATCTTCAAAGCAGAACAGCAAAAAAACCTAAAAAGGACAGATTGAGGTGTTTTTTAAATTCACATCTGACTTTCAGAGGCACTGTTGTCAAAACAGGTAAAATCAATTAAATTCATTTTTGAAAAAATATATATTACCGGGAAAAGCCATACTACTCAAACTAAAAATATACTGAGTTCTGAACAATTATGCCACGAAAACTATCTGACAATTTGCCTTTGCTAATACTCTTGCAGTTTATTTCTAAGTCAAAGCATTCAAGAAAGGGTGTCCATCACTACCAGTAAGACAAAATCCAGATTGCCTCCCCAAGAACACATTATTCACCCTTTCATCTGTCTGTCTTTAGGCCATGTATTGACTCCTCTGCTAGTACTCAGCCTGCTCCTCATTCAGTCACTCCAATGGGAGATCTGCAGGCTTTGCTTGCATGCCTGGAGCTTTCCCCCAAGCCACCCACTGGATCGAGACAGAAGAGCTGTAACCTTCAGTCTCAAGAGGGCTTTTTGCCAGCAGATCAATCAGACTAGCAGTTTCACCAACCTTCTAGCAAAGGATAACTGAACCTCAAAACTGAGGCACCCCCAACTCTCCCTGTTCCTGATGACATCACTTCTCTCTTGCAATGACAGTTAATAATGTACATTCTATACACCTTCCCAAAAATAGAGACAACTAGCCTATCATCATCATCTTGCACACATCTCCAAAAGTTCTCATTCTGCTTACTGCTGGGGACCATGCAGAAGCTCACGTACCAGCCATTTTGCAGTTTCTGCCTGTTTTCCTCTACATTTTATTCATAGGTACCTTTTACAGATTCTCACAGTACTGCTTAAAAGTCAAGATTTGCTGATTTCTTTTAACCATGACACTTAAGGGTCAAAAGCATTTCCATCTTGTTTCAGACTAAGACAGTTTAGCCCAGTACTCTGCCTGTGACAAAGGCTAGCAGCAGGTTCCATAGAGGAAGACACAAGATCTTCATGATAGACTGGAGGCAACCTGCCTTAAATAACAGTTTAATCCTGTAATAAACAGATAAACTTAGACCTTCAGTGTTCACAGCCTGAAAATATGTTTTGATAGTAATTCAAAATGAGGATAGTCTAGCCCTGTATTTTAAAGTTTTCTGAAGGCAGTAAGTTTAGAAAAAAGATAAATTCCTTCCTCACTCAGAGCAGCAGGCAGGAAAGATCCTCTCAGCACTCACTTTAGAGTGACCAGAGGGCTTCATAACGTTTCACACCAAGGTGCATCACTCAGAACAAACTGCAAGGGTAGCAAGCCTCCAAAATATATCAACCAAAGGAACCAAGCTTGACAAGTGTCCGATATACCAATCCCACCACAAAAATATTAACAAATAAATTAAAACACCATGAGATAAGAGTGATAAGAGATAGTTTTCTCCACTTGCAAGATATGTTTAGTTTGGGGATTTTTGTTTTAAAGATGAATTTTCCAAAGTTTTAGACACCACCTCCAGCAAGTTATTTGCTGCCACATTTGCTGTTCCTCAATGACAGCAAGGACAGCTTAGAAGCCGTCCCTCCTGGAAACAAGTTATCAAAATCATAATATTCAGATTACATTATCTCAATTTTTTCATTAAAAATCAGAAATGAGGATGGGAATTGCACTGCTGCAAAGTATACCATGAAACAGCAGCTGCATCCTGTAATCTCAGTGAGTTTCAAGACAGCTGTTGTAAAGGAAAGGAAGAGAAGGAACACAGACATTTTTTACTAGAAGTGCTCCTCACTTCCATCAGTAGGTCTGTAAAATACCACTTCCAGGGAGAAGAAAACGAGTGAAATAAAGGGGAGTGGGGAAATCTCTCAGTCTGGGAACAAACCCAGAAATATAGACTCAACACCTGACTACAGACAGTGAAAACTGCCAAGTTTTGAGTATCATAATAGTCCATGCTCCATCTTACCTATTTGAATACAATGGCTGGCTCCATAGCCATACCATGTTACATTCCTCCAGACAACTAGGAGGGGCTGACATGTGATATTTGCACACTGACAAAGACACAAACCTGGGGGAGGGGGACACAACACTATTTTGCCATTTTGCAGATCTGTGTAGATTAGGAAAAAAACATACAATTATATCATATTTTTAATTATGCACCAGTTATAATTACTTGATTTCTGCGTAAAGGAAATGGCCAAGGAAATTTTCTCACTCTGCCTGATGCTTGTAAACCTATTCAAGAATGACATACTTAAATTAAAATGTTAAAGTTTATCGGCCTTTTTTTTTTTAATCTACTGCCTTATGATTGCAGAGTGGTATGAGTTTTCTCAAAGTCTACCACTTAAAAAGCTTAAGAAAATCTCAGAAATGTTTATTTCATAGTGTTGCATAATGTCATTATTAGCATTTTATTTCAAATCATGACTCATGGATATTCATTCTGAAAAGCTGTAACATAAAAGCACTAGGAAGCATGCAGTGAGAGACCGGAGCAATAATGAAAACAAGAATGGAAATCAATAAAGAGAAAAAGAACTAGAGCAGTGGGACCTGGACCATATCACAGGCCGTAATTCATTGGTGAGTAACTTAGATTGAATGCTAACGACTGTATGCTGGCAGGAACACATTTGATCAAAACCTACCTGACACAGCACAGAGCTCAAAAGACAAATCAAGCAAGTCTCTCTGAAGCTACCATAATTAGAGCTCAGCAGTGTGACCATCTTTTGTTCCCTTCTTAAAAAGAAAAAAAGAGGAAGCAAGAAAAGAAGAAAAAGTCTTAAAGCTATTACTCTCTGTAAATGCTTAGTTACAACTTGACAATTTATTCACAGAGCATCTACTTGTGCAAAATCCCACTGAAATTAAGTTGACTAGCTCATGTTCCCTAAAGGCCAGGATGTGAGCAGGGCATTGCAGGCACGTGAATGGGAAGAGGTTAAGTGATTCCAGGACAGCACACATACTTTATAATGCAAAGACAAATGAGATAACATCAGATGTTTGAAAGAAACAATTAAAGGAAGTTGGCTGAAAGCCTCCCATCCTTCCCCAGTGACAACAAGCGCACTCAAAGACAAGCCAAAAACAAAAATGAGCCAACAGGGGAATTACCGGGGTAGAACAAAAGCTGTAAAATCCAAACCCAAGGGAGAATAAAGACACTTTCAAACACGGACCACTACAGGTCTACATTTATAGAGCAGTTCCCTGAGGTGATGGGGAGTGCTGCCAGGGAACCCAGGGAAAAAGACTAGGCATGTCACCTTGGCACCACAAAGCAGGAATACAAAGGTACAGGCAGCAAGGACAAAATCCCAAATTGGTACATTAGTATGTTTAACTGCCCAGTGAACATGCTCTGTTCATCTTCAGCCTATGGCCAAGCAAAAGTAACTGCACTTTCTCTCAAGTGTGTGAGTGACAGTGTCTTTCCCTCCATCACATTTTGACATGGGTGGAAGCCACAGCTTTCTCCTCCAGACACCTTAGGACCCACTCTAATCCAGTAAGAACCCAGTGACTGGCTGCATTTTACATTCAGGGTTTATTTTCTGTCCTTGGGTCTTTCATTTAAGATCACACAGAAGAAAAAAACACTATCTTACCTTAAAATAAACTCACCGATAAGTTCTTTGCAGGTGGATTCATAACAACTCTAGGAGACAGCTGAACTGCAGCTGTCTGCTTATGAATGGAGCAGTAAACTGTACAAAGAAAATGGAGTGTCACCAGGTTTCTTTTTAAACCTCTGATGAGTTAATACGAGTGAGGTACACAGTCAATCCATCAGTGTCTGAAGTGACACCAAAGCTTTACTCAAACTAGTAGGAACGGAAAACCTGCGATTTTTTCCTCCCGAAAACACTGCATAAAAGTTGGGGTTTTGTTTGTTTGTTGTTTTTTATAATATCCACTTGTTTTAAATGGAATTTTTCTATTAGTAACAAATCAATTTTGTAAAAAAGAAATTGGACTAACCTTGTCACATACAATTACCAAGTACCCTTCCCTCTTAGATCACCAGGAAGGGCTGAGCAACAGATCTTTAGATGCTCAGCACAGGCCTTCCTCATTTAAGACAAGAGTAAATTCTTATGTTTTATCCTGCAAAAGCTGCTTAAGAAGATTTTGGTACACACTGTGCTGGGAATTTATGCATCTAATGAAAAACAACAGAACAGGATTCCCTATCTCCAACTCCCCCACTGCATTAGGAACATGCCAGAAGAACAGAGCTCACACTCTTGCATAGCTATTGCATAGTAAACTTCGATAGGGGTGTGTCTGCTATTCTGGAGAGGCAATTTCCTTTCCAAACTTCAGACAAAAATCAACGTTTAATATTTTTGTTATTTGTAAAGCAATGGTAGAGGACCAATACTTAGGTATCCTTCATGTTTTACGCAGAGGGCATAACAACGAAGGACTGAAGCATACAGAAATCAAAGCTTTCAGAGGGAGAGATTGAGCTTATTCCTTCCTCCAGCTTCCAGTTCTGCACTCTTTTATCAAGGCTACCAAGTTAATTTGACAGGATGCCTCTTCCCCTTTCTAAAGCTTTTCTCCCTTCTAGTGCAAAGAAACAGATAATATAATCTAGAACCAAAAGAAAAGACACAGATGCTGTTCTGTAAAATCCAGTATAGACGAG
Organism: Athene cunicularia; assembly: GCF_003259725.1. NCBI lineage: Eukaryota > Metazoa > Chordata > Aves > Strigiformes > Strigidae > Athene > Athene cunicularia. Next base: position 58,552,559 of record NW_020799092.1, read on the forward strand.
AAGTGTGCAAAATTGGAAGAGAATTGTGGTCAGTGAGGCTTGCTTAATTTAGTGCAAATAAATCTCACAGGAACAAGCACCAGAATTTCAAAGTGATACACTCATTCCCTAGTACAAGTGCGAGCACTGTTCTCAAGAAGCACAGAAATAATGACTGACATTCAGAATAATTCACAGTATGTTCTCTGTACCAGTTTTTTCCAAAAATTATAATTATTTGGAAATGCTGAGTAGAAGTAAGGCAGACAGGCCAAGGTTCCTTGTAACTTTCCAATGTGGGAGATGCCTGAACTATAGCACTACAGGCAGGATAAAAATGGTGGACCCAGAAGTCACTCACTGTTGCACTCAACCACAAAGTTGTGGTGTCAGAGGAAGCACAAATCTGCCTTTTGTTGCACAGAAAACCAATGTATATACATGTCAGTAGGTTTGAAAACAAAAACACTGGCTCAAGTGTGCTGGCTAATACTTTAGGGGGGATAATTAACTCCAAACACTGTAGCATAATTGCACCGTTATACATGTTGTCTGCTACGAACATTCAAGTCATATACCAAAGTATAGTAAAAATTCACAAGTCTAGACACATTCTGTGGAGAAATCAGCACAACCTGACCATTTAACCATCAGTGGTCAACAAAAAGTTTGACCCAACAGATGTTTGTTAAACCTCTGCTCTGCATCATGCCAAATGTGGCCAGGGCAGAATGCCAGAAGCAGCCTTTTTTGAAGCTTACTGGACAACCCGGAACTCGGGACTTTTTATACCAGTTGGACTAAAAATGAATTAAAAGGAAGTCACACAGCAGTGCTGCAACTGAATACATATGAATTGTGCCACTGAACAGTCTTTGTTCTTTATCACTGTAGCACTTAATTATTTTGAGAGCTTGCTGATATGCATGGTTATTGAACATGAATCTGGTCTCAGCAGTTTATATTTTGTCAGATCTTTTTAGCGTGGAAACTGATAATTCATTCTCTACATCAAGGAATTAAGAGGAGTGTCAATTCAGTCACCTAGACTGAAAAGTTGAGACACTTGACTGAGGCGGCATGGAAGTTCTTTAGAAGAAGAGTCTAGCATCAACAAGAAACTTGTCCAGCATCACCCATCCCAAAGCAGGGCAGCAGGTCTCTATATTCAGTAGAGCACAGACTCCTCAGGAGAAGGACATAAAAATAAGGTTAAATCAAGTTAATGGGGCAATGTCTGACCCAGAATCAGAAGGTGTAGATACATTAAGTCACAGATTTGCCAAAATTATTTAAAATATTATAAAATTAAGTAATCTGTTTGCTTTTTATTCTTGCTTTCTGGCTAAAACAATACTGTATATCTTACCTAGACAACAGCTAAGCAGCTGAGATACTGCTACAAAGGGGAAAAAAAAAAATCCATAAAAACAGAACGGTAAGTGTTGCAGGCCTCCAGAAAGGTAGCTGAAAAGTTATGGACTGCTGTACCTGCAAATTAAATATAAATGTAGTATTTACATACTTGTTATGACAGAAAACAGAAACATGAATTGTAATCTTCTAATTTTGAAGACTGATATTGAAATTCAAGGCTGGGATGCACTAGGACACACAGTGGATAAGAAAACCACACTGGAAAACACAGCCAGCATGGGTGCTGTAGTAACAAACAGGGTGAAATTCAGCATCACACACTTCAGGCCAGAACTCACAAGAACTTCTGCAAGACTTTCATTCTCTTTGGCTGCTCTGAGCTGAAGGTGCCTCAGCACAGCCCAGGCACTGTGCTAACATGGAAGGATAAGGAGGGTGCATTAATTCCAGCTGCAAAACATAAAGAGAAAGGCCATTAGGATAATAAGAGAAGGAAATAGACTACAGCCTGAGGGATGGCTCAGAGCTTGGATTGTTTCATACAGCAGAACAAGACACCATTCTCTATTAAATCCTTCAGGAAGGAAAAGCTGTTATTTTAACTGAAGAGCAGCACTGACAGAACAGCAAGTGGGTATAAAACAAACTGCAAATGCATTTAGTCGGGAAACATAAGTCTCACAACTATTAGAATAATGAAGAACAGCAAGGATACCTACTAACTAAAGTTTTACCTGCTTATAAGAGACAAGACGTCTCTTTTTTGGACACGTGACTGCATCAACCCAGAAGCTCCCTTCCCCATTTGGTGTAAAACTATGATACACAGTAACTTGTTTGTGCATTGAAGACATTCATCAGCTCTGTAATAATTTTCAAGCTCTATCCCACAGCAAAGCACTAATTTCATTCAGCCACGATATATGCCAGGGTGCTTACTAGGTGTACCTGAGGCATGGTAGCTTTGCTAGCCTAGCTTACTACATGTTCTGTCAAAAGCAAAGCATTTAATTAAACAGGTATCACTAAAGGCACAAATACCGTAGCTGAGCTATTTGGCAGTAGTGGTGCTGTTTTCCGGTAACTATTTTGTGAAAGAATCTTCTGAACTGATAGGTGGATAAAATACCTGTTATAACACAAGAATTATTGAGGGGAAACCTGCAGAGACCTACTCACGCCACCTTTCAGAGAAAGCCCTTATTGTGGTCTACCGAGTTGTATGCCCGCAATTTACAAACACATACATGAAATTTAAGAGCTACTAGATCAGAAACAGTGTCCCTAACTCAGCCTATCTCAAAGCATCCACAAGTTTTACTCTTCTTTTAAAATAAAGTAAAATTTCTCCTGCATTAAATGCCATCCACTCTTTAAAACTATATTAGTTATTCCATTCTGATCTCTCACTCTTCTGCACTGTTGACACATACTTGCTATAGAAAAAATCAAATTATGTTAATATTTTCTTGTGCTTAAAATGATTAGGCTTAAAATTAGCAAGCAACTTAAAAGCATTTTGATATAGTTCTACAACTTTGATAGTACCCTAAGTTCTATTATTTTACTTATTTATATGAATGACTGTAGTATTACCTGACGCCTGCCTTAAACACAAATGCATAAACTATCCAAGGATGGGTTCACTCTACTGACAAAACAACAGTTTCTCACTCTGAATCCTTCATCTTTTTTGAATAAAAAAGATTAGAGGCTACCTAAATTCTTCTGATGCTATTATGCAATTCTGTCCATTTTCCAGGCTCTCCAGCATTATAGACTGAAATGGCTTTGCATCGCTGACCATCTCTATTGCTCAGTTTCAACATCTCACACTTCTTTACCCAATCTCTCAGATTACCTATCACTCCAGCTATTATAATCATATGCACTACCCCATTTATCTTATTAGCACTGAAGCAGTGTGATTCTGATCACTGATATGAAGAAGATGTTCCACTCTAACCACATTACTATTAAAACCAAAATGGGCCAAAGTCTGCTCTCCTGAAGTCCAGGGTAGCAAGCTTGCTGCATGCTCTCCTCACCGCCCTAAGGATCTTAAACTCCACCATTTCATGGTCACTGCAGCCAAGGCTGCTCTGGAGCTTCACATTCCCCACCAGCTCCTCCTTGTTGGTGAGAACAAGGTCCAGCATATAGCAGCTCTGCTCACTGGCTCCTCTGTCACTTGGAGAAAGAAGGTATCAACACATTCCAAGAACCTCCTGGATTGCTTATGCCCAGCTGTGTTGTCCCTCCAACAGATATATCACGGTGATTGAAGTCCCCGTCCCCTATGAGGACCAGGCCTGTGAACATGAGGCTTCTCCTAACTGTCTATAGAGGGCCTCATCTGTTCAGTCTTCCTGGTCAAGTGGCCTGTAGCAGACCCCCACTATAACATCACCTGTCCCTGCCTTCCCTTTAATCCTGATCCATAAACTGTCAGTCAGCTCCTCACCATCCCCAGGCAGACCTACATGCACTCCAGCTGGTTAATGGCATAGAGGGCAACACCCCCTCTTCATCTCCCCTGCCCTTCCTAAAGAGCCTGTATCCTCCCATTCCAACACTCCAGTCATAGGAGCCATCCCACCATACATCCTCAAGTACAAAAATAAACCAGATATTTAAGTCTTATATCTGTAAGACTTTAAGAGCAGGAATAAAAAAGCAGAAATTCAGTGTACTGATTTCAATAGGGCACACTGAGCTAGCCCTAAGGAATCAGATCAATTCTGAAAGCTCAATATTAATAAAAGATAAAACCTCTAATGTTAATAGAAGCCATAGGAACATCTTGCTTCCTTATCACAAGGTTCAGGAGTTTCATTTTACATGAAGTAGCTACTGAACTGAGCCAAGGCAGAAATACAGATCTGCGGGGTTTGTTGTTTTGGTTTGGTTTAGGGGGGTGGAGAGTGGATGCTGTTCATTTTTAAAAGAAAGTAAACGACAATTTACAATTTTTACCACAACAAACAGGAAGAAATGTTTCTGAAAAGGTATCCAGTATCTGTAGCTTTTTCCCTTGCCCCTCTCACACATTCACACACACTCTCTCCCTCCTTTTATATATAACCATACATATGCTTATTTTTCACATCTCATAAGGAATTTGAAAGACCCACAGCATACAGGGAAGCAGGGATGTGCCACCAGCAGCAGGGCCCCCCTGCCTCAGTTGCACGGTGCAGTCACAGTCTCACAGAACACACAAGTCAATTGTTTCCCATTTTGAATACATTCAAAATTACAATACACAACCTTACGGGACCAAAGACAGACCGATTAATTTATTGAAGCCCAGAACAAGTAGACAACACTATGGAGAATATGGAATTTCAGTTCAGGGTCTGCTCCCTCTGTGAACACGAACCCCATGTAAAGGGGAGCTCACTACAATGATCACAGACCAATCAATGAAAATTAAATGTAATGCGTGTCTGGAGGGGCATCACACAGCGGTGGGTTGGTCTCACAGCCTAATTACTTAAAGGTACCCATGTCCCTCTCAACTGCCTCCATGAGCAACCCCAGCACTTCAGGGCACCTCCAGCAGATGCTTAGAAACAGCACAGGAAATTACCCTTAGAGTTTGATGCTTCCAAGTATTTACAGCTTTTTTATTACTAAACTAAATTTCTATAAATATGTCAAAGTATTTGAGGACCTGGGCTATTTAAAACATTTTAAGTTTATAAATTAAGGAGTGCCCAATTAGGTAGGAATGCCCAAACAGGTGCCTGGATAAAACTTAACCCCTGATTAGCCTCTTTACAGTAAAATAAACCTCTCATTAATCCAGCTAGATTTTTTTTTTCCCTGAGGAATATAAATCCTTAAATTTTCCATTTCTGTTCTGTCAGATGTAATTTTCAGATTGCTGTTTTTTCAAGAACATAGTAAAGAGAAATCACAGTCCATTTGGTTGTCCGTACACTTGACAGCCAACTGTTGCTACACATACACATGCTACTACTAATCAACACAGAGAGGATGTTACCTAAAGGCCCTCTCCAAGTATTAAAGACCTCACTCAACTGTACAAGCAGCAGACTATTGCAAAGACAACTATTAAAACAAAATACAGCATATCAGCATATTTCATAAGCAGGTTCTATTGAAGTCATACATTAAAAAAAAAATTGATGAGAGCATCTGATATTAAAATGGAAATACTGTTCCTATTCTATCTGTCCTTCTTCCCCCATTAATCCCTATCTCAGCACTAGAAAGTATAAGCACAGTGACCTCTTGCAGATCAGTCCAGGTCTATCTTCAGGATTAGATTCAGTGGATGGATCAGGGTGCCAGAATATTTTCCAAGGGCACTTTATTTGCTGTCCGAAGATACTCTTGAAAATGATTTCTCAGTCATTAATTATGCATTCAATTTCTTATAATCAGTTCTTTTAATTAGTATCCCAGGCAGCTTTGCTGAGGATCCCACACTTTTAGTAATTAGGGGCAGTTTGTTGCCCCTAATTAACTTTAGACAAAGGAAGACTCTATTACTTTGTTCCTTCAGCTGTTTTTACGTTTGCATTGCATATTCTGTCCTGCTTTACTGGCTCAGAAAGGAGACCGCCCTTTTGTGCTATTTATCTCATTTAGGTTCCACCTCCCTTTCTTGACTCTGTGTTAGTTGCTGTATTTTAAATCTGACTCTCTGAAGGCACTTCTACACGGGCAAGCAGTGTGACATCAGAAAAGTGCAACTGTGCACTGAAAACAGTTCACACTAAAGACCTAACAACACACACCCTAAATACATTTCAGGAGGCTTTACCTCAGTTCAGCTGCACGGACTTAATGTGCTCCCAGAACGTAACTTGCGGTTTACCTTTGCCCACACAGAACCATACTCATGCAGTCCAGACCAGAACTCTGCAAGTGGGACAAGGAGGGTGACTTTAAAGCACACTCCTGATCCAAGCTAAAATGGTGATGCAGATCATGATGCTGTCACTGATTAAGTGTGTTACCTTTGGGGATGATCTTACTTATTAAAAGTGTCTCAATTATCTCAGCATATCATACTTCTGCAGCTACTGGACAGTAGCCATGACCACTGCACTACAGCCCAACTCCATCAGGCATGGATTAGTAAAATACAGCAGTCAGGTTTAGAAATACATTTTCATAATATAGGAAGAACTCTGCCACCTGTACAGTCTCCTTCCCCTGTGTGCTGCTCTGCATAATTAGAGTGGACTTGTAACATACAGACTGTAATATAGCAAGAGGGCTTTAACCATTTTACTTATCACATCTCTGTGATCTCTTGAAGGCCATTCCAAACTGAGTTCTGATTACCAACTGTAGTTAGCAAATTAATATGTTAATAATCTATTAAGAGTTTAAATACACAGAACACATAAACCAGCTAGCAGTTTACTAAAAATCTGAATAATTTTGTTGCCATTTTAAATAAATAATACTTCTCTTTCTTACATAATGCTTTTCATCTACAGACAGCAAGTCGTGTTAAAAGTAGCAGAAAGACAGGTGTAAGCCAGCTTCTCCAATGCAGCTTTGAAGAAGAGCCAAAGACCACCAATAATGCACAGCCCTGTTCACAGCTGGCATAGTGATTTAGAAAGTAAAGAGGTCTTAAGAATTTTTAACCGCAGCCTGTGGAAGGTGGAGGCAAAGAGGGGACAAACAAATCTTCATCTTGCAAGCCCCGTAAGGTACTAACCATTCTACAGACAGCATGTCCAAGAGAGCCGTGCACAAAAATACTCATGTATTCTGATACCAGTTGGTGACTGATGTGCAGATCAAGCAGATCGCCTTTAGATGACATGGTTGAGAATGTCATTCTTAATTTATTTCCTTCTCAGCAACACAGGAGCAAAATATATCTATATATCCACAGGCTGCCAGATCTCATAATTCCCATACCTTTATAGAATGTTCGGGTTTTTATATTCCAAGTGGTAAAGCAGAAGGCTTATATATACAGAACATAGCTAGTCATTTCTGAACATTTATTATCAAGGAAAAAAGCGTGGAAGCATTAAGGGTGCCTAAAAACTTGGATAGCAGAGAAAGAGAACTTTAAAAGTTGGCCTTAAAAATCTCAAGAGATGTTCCTGAAGTAATTTAATTTGGGAGCCAAAACATGCTGAAAAGAACCCCAAACCATATAAACGAGATTGGTAGAGTTTGTATCACAGAACACTTAAGCTAAAATGCTTCTCATTACTTCATAACCACGTACTAGCACTCTCAGAATCTCAACCATTTGTAGCACATACGTGGTTACAAGAATCATACTGCATTTGGTGTTGTCACCACAAGCTGATTCTAAGTGTCCATTCAGGCAAATATTCCAACTCTGCAAACCGAAGATTACTAGAAAAAAATTTTAATGGAGTTTGCTAACTTCCACCTCCAAAGAATACTTCTATTTGTTGCTCTTCCATCCCCACTGGTAAGAGACTGAAAAATCCTGTCTTTTAATGACACTGTAGGAAGGAAGAGACAGTCAGAGGGGAACTGATTGCTAATACGATTTAATATCAGATCTATACCAAACAACCACTTCTTTATTTTTATTTCTTTTCTTTGCTTATGCTCAGTCCATAAGGAGATCAAAACAAAAAAAAAAAATCTAAAACCTGGTCAACATTAATATTTTAACACTAATGCATATTTGATGCATTAAACACTTGGAATGGCGAAACATTTTTAGAACACTTTTGAATGAGAAACAGCCGCCAGTACCTTGCTACAAGGCCTCAGAATACATAATTTAGAAATAAATGAAGGAACATATGAGCAATAGGCACAAACTAGGGATGCTCCCCAGCAAAAGCCAGCAAGATAAATATTCAGTATAGACTGCCTGGAGGTGGATTTAAAAAAAAAAAAAAAAAAGACCACAAAAACCCCTCATGATTTCACCATAAGAAAAACCTAAGCACATAAAAACAACTGCATTCTACAGAAAAAAATTTGAGACCATGAAACAATGTTTTCCACAATGAACTATATCCTACCTCTCTAATTTCCACAGACACCAACTACTGAGCACCAAGTTTCTCATCAACTATTTGCCCTTGCTATTCTGTATTACACTGACATGGATATTGAGACTATTCAGTTTTTTCCCAGCTTAATCCTTATCTCTTCTTCTTAGCCCAGTATCTTTCTTGCAAACTCATCCCCAAGATATTCCTCCTTCATTTGTTTCATACTGAAAAGCATAACTCTCACAACCAGTGGATTTCTATGCCACAAATTCATTCTTCTTAACTTTGTCATTGTCGCTGATGCACAGTTCCTCTACTCCAAAATTAATTCAGTTCTACGTGCTTACTCAATACCTTCAACTCAGTCCATGAACCTCTCCACCACTGATTTCCATTTGCTCCCTAATCTTTGTAGATGTACACCACCTCTTTGGAGATCTCATTGATACACTATCTAGGCTTTGTCCCTTCTTCCACATCCTATGTCTGTGGCCCATACAAGTCTACTCAGAGTACTATCCTAAGGATTTTTTTGTGTGTCTATACTATCACTCAGAGTATCCCTCCAGCACTTTGATTGAACAGAAGCTGCAGGCCTCTATTTCCAAAACCCCACAACCAAGACAACTGAACATAAATGAATAATTAATGCATTGAGAGAAAAATGGAAACAGAGCTGGAGAAAAATTCTTGTACAATCTTCTAATTTTTCTTCACCAGGTCATGTAGCTAAAGAACTACTCACTGTAGCTCTGTTCATTCTTCACAATGCTGTTAATTAATGCTTTTCCCCTTCCTGACAGGAAAAACACTCAAGAACATTCTTAAACTTATGCATACAAGTAATCACTCTTGAAAAGAAGCATATGCTTTATGTCCTTGCTGCAAAATAACTAAGAACCAGAAATAAATTCTTTTGGGCAAGTACCATCAACTTCTAGAGAATTTTAAACAAAAAATGAAAAGCCTTCAACGCTGTGAAAATAACCTCCAAAACACAAACCTAAGCTGATGCAGCCTGGTACCCACATGCAAACACTCTGCCTCTCCTGCTGCTCAGTTTCCCCCACACACCAACAAACTGAAAACTGCTTTTTCACAGCTGCTATTCTGAAACCTAGGGGAATCAGCTGCAATGCACAAAAACTGGGATGCTTTCAATTCAGTGCCAGCACTTCTAGGCAGAAGTGAGCACTGGAGATAGGCACTAGGCAAAGAGAACAGTCCAGCAGATGCTGTTCCTCTCCCTATCTCCTCTCCTGAACAGCAATAGCTAGAAAACAAGAAGTCTGAGTACCAGACCTGTGCATGCCACAGCCAGCAGCAGGCAGCAAAAGAAATAAGTTAGAAAGAAATATATGAGGCACCTTTTCAGCCACTGTGCCAAAAAAAAAAAACCAACAAAACAAAACAAAACAAAAAACCCTGTAGGAAAAGAGACTTGAAGATTAAAAAATTTAAAAATCTGAGAGGCTGGCGCCCAGTTCATATAGAATAATACACTAGCTGGGGCTCTGTACGAGTAAATATGGGACCAGAGCAACGCACAAAGACTAACAGCCCAACACACATAGTTCAATCAGCAGAGGAGAGCCAAGCACCCTCCTAGTAGAAGATGTGTCATCCCATCTTCCCCCATGGAGACCTCTTGGGTTGATAAATGGGAAGTAAGTTTTGTCCCTGAGCTATTAGCTTTCCAGTTCAAGCAAGCACATGAATAAAAGGAAAGCAGCAGGAGACAGGGATGTGCTAAGCTAGCAAAGTAGGAGACATCTGCACACAAAAAAGAAAGGATAACAAGCAAGTAGAACACAGAGATACATTAAAAAAGCAAAACAATATGTACCAAAAGCAACTTCAGGATGATATTCACCAATATTAAAGAGAAATGCTACAAAGCCAGAAAGAGAAAAATCAAATCTAATAAGCAGCACGCAAATGGAGAGGTGATTGGTTAGCGGTTTCCCCAAACATGACCTGGTTCCAACAGGTAGGCATGAGGGGGGAAGTGGGGGGAAATGGTAAATTTGCTTTTATAGAAATACCTAATTCAATGAATAGCCAACTAGCAACCCACAAGTATTTTCTGGCAATATTCCACAGTTAAAAACATAATAATATTTTGATATACTATCCCTCTCCAGATAAAGGGAAAGGAATATGGTTCAGAAGAGAAAATAATATTTTCACCAGCTTTGTTCTTCCATGGCAGCAATGAGTATGTTTCTTAGATGATGTCTGAGAAAGTTATATAAGGACAAGATGAGCCGATTTGGTATTTCAATTTCTGTTATCAATTACCAATCATTCAGATACACAAAATATAATGTGAGCATAACAACTGCCTGCAAAAGGTGAGAAATGCAAGGCAGCCCAGCCAGCCAATTCCCCCATACTGTTCCTGCAGATAGCAACAGTCAGCTGATCCTTCAACCTCCCTGTCAGCTCCTCTCTGAAAAAAAAAAAAAAAGTAGTGTTTTCCTCAAGTACTTTAAAAAAAAAAAAAAAAAAAACAACCAACCAATCTCAGGTCACTCAAAAAATTTTCTCCTCAAATATTAATAGTTAAAAAATAATCAAAGTCAAGGATGGGTAAAATATGCGGGGAAAAGAAAAGAAACAAGCAAAAGAAGAGATGGATGAATTTTTCAGCATAGTAAACCAGGTTTGCAGACTGTCCCTAGATGTCCACTTCACTACACAGCTGTTTACCAAAGCCTCATTTTCCCAGCACATTGCCTAGCTTTTGGCCAAGCCACAGCAATCAATGCTGAGCTGGCAAGACAAAAGAAGAATTTAAGATTAAAACAAAACTCTGATGGACTGTCATTTCTGAAGTGGTGTTGATAACTAGAAGGCTTTGCTTCTTTCATCATCCTTCAGTATTTCTTCAGTCATGGTTGACTCAATTGCCCATCGTGAGCAACTTTCCTACTGCAAGCAGGAACTGCTTCTTCCCAAAAAGCAAGTTCTGACTGGGGTGAAAGCATCTATTTGCAAATAATCTTGTCAACATGTGAGCCTACATGGCTTTGTAGGCCACCATCTTAATGAGCTTTGATGGGATTTACCAAATTACTGTATACTCACCCGACTGAAAAAAAAAAACCACACGCAGCTTAGAGCATCATGACAAGGTGTTATCTAGGTGCTTATAATGGGGAAAAAAAAAAAGAGGCAAATAAATAGATTTTAAATTATTTTCCGAAACAATTCACAAAATAATTTGAAATTTGTAAAGGAAACGTTGACAATGGGAATGGAAGATGTCTTCCTAGAAAGCTCTTTAGCAGAATTTTGACCAGATGGACAAGTTTTACAGCTAAGTTCTTCCTCTGATATGTGTCTAGAGTTTCTGGGAACAATGGCTTTGGATGTACTCTCCTTGCTACCTTATCAGTGGGGAAAACAGCATCTTGTGAAGGAGGCTCAGAAGCTGAGACAATTTTTCTTTCTCAAAACATACTCAGCCAATAAATAAATAGATACACATCACCAGCTAAAAAGCAAGGAAAAGTGGGGCTTGGGGCAGGAGAAATAAAGACATTGAAAATAAAACCCTGGTCCAGAGAACGAAGTCTATCCCTGTAACCAACATTTTCCTGATAAAGTTATTTAGTGTACACATATCATAACCTCTCCTTTAGAAGTAAAGTCCAAGAAACAGGAAATAACAAACTCATGGAGTTTAGATGAAAATAAATTACTATTACTACCATATCTACTTTTGAGAACTAGAAGTCAATGGTTTTGATCTATTCATGATTGAGCAGGTGGACAGAAGAGAAGATATTGAGGAAAATATGTCATCACATATTCAGGAAATAAGCTCATTTAGTTACAATTTCTAAACAGCCAACTCAAATACTTCTGCTACTTATCACCTATGAAAGAAAAACTTGAATTATCGGCTTTGATGTACTAAGCCTTTCATGCACTACAAAATCTTGTGTAGCATAAGAGTGTTCCTCCTCCTCCAGTCTTGAGTTTGTGTGACCACTTGATTACTAAAGTTAATTTTAAAATATTGACGAAGCAATACACTGGAAGAACACCTTTTTTGTTAGTTAATTGTAGCATTTCATTGTCCCTTCCTTCCACAGGAAATTTAACTCTGCATCATCCCCCAGATACAGAACCCGCCTTTGGCATACAATCCTTGAGAAAAACTTGAGTATGTACATACAGTTGTACAACTGATTGGTACAAACCACAGTCACCAGAGTCATCATCTAACCACTGACTCTGTGTACATTCACATACACTACTTTCCCCTAACGGAAGACAGCCACACAGGGAATGCATTTCTTTTATAACCATCTAAATCCCATTCTATGGACAAATTCAATCTGCTGGTTTGAGATTCAGTTTAGGTGGGGTAGGAGAGAAGAAGGAAGAAGAATGGAATTAGTTAACTGTTTTCTTCTCTTTTGTTGGACAAGAAAGAAAGTGTGGAGAGGCAGAAAAAAAAAAAAAAAAAAAAAAGTGGAAACTACAAAAAAGCAACAAAGTCTCTTTAAACCAGAAACAAACAAACCTTGATAAAAGCATGACATGTAACGCATCGAAGCATTCATATTTCTCTAAAAGTTTGGAAAATACATGACCAAATGTCCATAAATATCTACTGAATATATGTTATTAAGTACATATTAGTTCTACTCTGTAGAACTACTCCATCTTTGTAAGGATCTGCTACCCCACCTTGAAAAATAAACACCATGCTTCAGTTCCACATCTCCAATATTAGCTTATTCTTCCTCCTCTACCACAAATCTACCAGTAATCAAAGACAGGATGTAATAGCAGGTCACCAACTAACTCTGAACAGTTAAAAAAGAGTATTTCTACCACATATCCTACAGATTAAAAAAAGAAATGCGGCTGAATTATAAAAGCATGTGTTTCAGCAAAGTCTGGGCTAATTTACATTGCATCTGGCATTAAAAACAAGTTAGGGAGCTGATGGACCCTGGTGAGTTATGGTAGCATTTTTTTTTCCTTAAAGTTTGATTTTTTTAAATTAATCTTAGCTCTATTGTGATAATTTTACTTGTGAGAAGAAATAAGGATGAGAAAGGACAACAGAGGAGTGAAACACTGCTTGCATTTAAAATTATTTAATTAGTGTAACTCAGTCCATTAAATATGATGGTTTCAAGATACTGTATATAGTACTTTTTAATCTGATACTGAAGCAAGAACATAAGAAGCCAGCCATATTGTAAACTATTTCCTTACTGATACTACAATGCAACTGAGGATATTTGATATATGAATTCCATCTCATTCCCTTACTGGATAATATGTTCCACATTAAAAAAGAAGAAAACTGCATTCTGCAATATTTGCTCAGCAATATGCCAAATGAACTGGTAGAAAGAACAAATTACTTCTGCTCTTAAACAGGGTGGATACTATTCTTAGGTTATCAGGAAGACTGCTGGTGCAAAAGCACTACGAAGGGAGCAGAGCCAGAGACAAGCAGACTGGGCTGGGAGCTGGAACCAGAGCATCACAGGTTCTGGTTTGAAATCATACCTTGGATCACTGATCCACTGATGGTGGGACAGGGCGTGCAGTAGTTAACAGCTCCAGTTAAATAACACAGGTAAGGAATCTCAGTCCAGCTCACAACAGCCAGCCAGCCATGTAACAGAAGTCAGACACGAAGTGAAAGAGCAAAAGATTAAGGGACAATCCACATCTGTATCATACCTTGGCAGTGAGAAAATTCATTGAGGAATTAAGACAGACTTTTACCCTATGGAATATGGTCCAGCTATCACATATCTAAAGTGTCTTACTAAAGGACACAGTGTAAGATGGGTGGCTGTACACTCATTTCTAAGGCAGACACAGGGCCACCATACAGCACAGAGGGCAAAAATTAGAGCACAAAAGAGTGCTCCTTCGTATGGCTCTCAGCAATCCTGAACTGTCAAGGCAGGTTTTCTGAACTCTCAAAACTCAGGACCAGTTCTGCTATCCTATATTTAGTAATTCACTCAGCGATGTACCAGATTGTCAAGTAAGAGGAAGGATGTTTGTGTGCATTTCATTACTTCTAGAGAAAAGTGCAGCCTCTAGAACTAATATTTTGGTGTTATGCCTGATTTAAAAACACCAGTTCCTGAAAGACAAATCATCCTTGTCTGCAGCTAAATTCCTAAATATGATAAAAATCTATTTCTACATATATTAGTTACACCAAAAGTCAAGAGTTCACTTAAAAACAGTAATTAGCAAGAGCAGTATTAATTTTAGGGATAAAGTCAATTCTGAAAATCATTCCATTCATTGCTCATGTTAAATCCCTAACTGTTGTATTTCTGTATTCACTGAACATCGGTAATCTCTTTTCATATCTTATTAATAAAAATAATTAATAATGTAGTTATTGTTAAAACACAGTTCCTGTACTTGGTAACTGAGATCAGTCAGAACTTCTAAAGTTTCAGTATCTTCTGCAGTTGATAGGCACAAGTTGTAACTTGGAAGCAGATGAGGAAAATTTCATCAAGACATGGACAATGCAGCACTGGAACAGGTCACACATTTGGCTGTGGGATCTCCTCTCCAGTGGCTTCTAAGCCTCCCGCTTGAACCTAGACTGATATCAACACTACATCAGGTCAGCTTTGGCTTTGTCCAGTGGGAAATCAGAGTTAGGTGACCTCCAGATATCCCTTCAAAGTATCATTTCTATGTTGACTCTGTTTCGGGGTGGGAAGTCCTCAGTGGGGTGAAAACTCCCATTTTGGCAGATTTTCTTTAGCTTCCTGCTTACAAGACATCTCTATATAGGCTTTACAGTTTAACTACCTAACAATAAAAGCAAAATATTCTTCCAGAAATAATCTTATTATTACCACCATGTTAACTTGTCAGAGAATTCACTAAGCACAAATTACCTATAGCAGGCATAATTCAGACACCCCAATACATTTAGTACTGGATTTTACAAACCCATACAGATATGGAAGTACCAAGATCATAAAAAGCCAAGTGGAACCGGATACTTTTATCATTAACACTCTGGAAAGTGTTGTGGAAGAGGGGTTTTTTTGTTTGTTTGTTTGTTTTGATTTGGGTTTGTTTTACAGAACTTAAAGTAAAATATATAAAGTTTTTAGGCCAAAGATTTCAATAACTCAGCTTTTAAGTGGTTATATGGAAATTCAGTGCCGTGTTTCAAAACTTTAAGTACTGTATGTAACAGAATAAGCACCATTACAGCGTAATTACCTACCAGGTACCTGCCAATTCTCAAGAGCTTGCCTCTGATGTACAAGACGCAAAGAACAATGTTGCTCAACCTTCAGTAGCTGGCCATTCTCATCACAAACACGTATGTTAATTGCTTCTCTGTACAGAGAGGCCGCACTTAATGAAACAAAATCGTTTCCTCGTTCACCTCTGTATTATGGCTGAATTTGCTCGAGTTGGGTACAGATGGTCAGAATACGACTTGCAGGAGGCACCTCTGGGAGGTTTAACTGGAAACGCGCCCGCCGCTCGCCAGCCGGCTCACGCACACGGGGGGACGCTGTGCTGGGGCGGAGCGGTAGAATGTGAACCCCGCTCGGCTCGGCTCCTCTCGAGCTCGCTGGCATCCTCTGCCACGTAGTGTGGGCGAAAAACGAGAGAAATCTCAAACGGCCCCAGAAAAAGAAGCCACTGATACCATGCCTTTCTGAGATGAGGAGTGAGCTGATGCTGAAGCATGCAGGATACTTCTGTTGGGAGCCTGCTGCCACAAATAGGCAGTTCACATCTCTCTGAAATCATTGTTCCAGATCCAGCCAGGATCCAGCAGATCCAGCCAGGATCCTATTTACAGTGGTTATCTTCACAGTTATGCTGTGAGAAATATATGAATGCCTACCACTATCACTCTCTAAAATTAAGTAGAAAAGTCTTCATGTGAAAGCAACGTTTCTGGAGTCTCATTAGGGCCCGATGGAAAGGTAGCTCTGGAGAGGAAAGGCACATCGGAGTTTCATGTGGATCAACAACCCTTGCTCCCTACACATCCATGCGCGGTGGTGTGGGTACCAGGGAACCACTGAACGGCAAAGGATCAGGGGTCGGGAGGACAAGGGCTGGAGGGATGGATTGGCTCACAGAAAGGCAGTGTCCCTGAATGCTGCTTTAAAACAATGACAGCTCAGACTCTGTCCACACAGCTCTAGACTCTGTTTGTCAGCAATGGCAAGTTTTCAAATCCCTGACTGAAAACTCAACAAAATCAGAAAGCCTACCCAGTTGTCACTGTGTGAGCTGGGCTGGGTTTAGAGTGGTGAGAGGCTCTACTGCATTACTAACATTTTGAAGTGTCCAGTCCCTCCAGTAGGAGATTTAGGGAAGGATCTTTAAAGACAGCAGTTATCTCCTGAGTGAATCAGCTTTCAGAAGGTGCAATTACTCGTGGTGTGGGCAGCATCTGTTAGCTAGATGGCACTACCAAGAACTGCCAGTCAAGGTTCTGCCAGTCAAGGTTCTGATCTCTACCAGAGGAATGAAATGGAGCGCTGAGGGAGAGCCATGCTGACAAACACACTGGCTTTCTTCAAATTGTAGGTGCTAAGTGTAGCAGTCATATAAAAATAGGTGGGTTGTTTAAATGGTTGGCTCATGTCCATAACGTTAACAGATAATAGTAGGCAAAATTTGTGAAATGCGGAAAGGCTGTCAGGGAAAAGTACGAATGTCGACCTATTGAACATCTCAGGTCACATTTCCTTAGTGCGGGAGTTGCTAAGGCCAGTTTTTGAGGCTACCACCATCACCAGTTAGGTGCTTGTGTTCCTCATGTATCATTGCAAGTAGCGCCAGTCCTGTAGTAGGTAAGAGGTAGTTCCATAAGACATATGGAACAGGTTACTGTAAACTTTCCACTAAGAGGAATACAGTGTACACTCAGACTTGTGGGCGCCTTTTGCAACAACTTGTTCCAAATCTAATGGCAAATAAAAATAAAGTAACACTATAAAAAACTTGCTATCTAAGATATGCAAAGCACCAATTGGGATATGAATTCTCTGAAACTTCAAAAGAGTCAGCTCCCAAACATTTTTAAATGTAATGGCTCAGTCCAGCAGTGTCATCTTACAACTACTGCTGCATTAAGGCCAGGATGATCATGTTATCATACATAAGATTATGCAACTCTTCTTTATAGAAAAGATTTTGTTTGCTCCACTAGCTGCCTGAGCCTTTTTGGAGGGAAGATATCTCTTTCCTTCATACTTTGTATCACAATCACAGGGTTGTTGAGGTTGGCAGGAACCATCTGAGATCATCTAGTCTAACCCCCAGGGCAGGGTCACCTTGAGCAGGTTGCCCGGGGCTGAGTCCAGTCAGGTTTTGAATATCTGCAAGGATAGAGACTTCACAACCTCTCTGGGCAACCTGTGCCAGTGTTTGACCGCTCTCATGGTAAAAAAGCTTTTCCTTTGTTTAAATGGAATTAATTTCCTGTATTCCATTTTGTGCCCATTACTTCTTGTCCTTCCTTGGGTACTACTGAGAAGAATCTGTCTCTGTGTTCTTTACTCCCCTTCATCAGGTATTCATAAGATTTCCCTGAGCCTTCTCTTCTCCAGGTTGAGCAATCCCAGCTCTCTCAGTCTTTCCACATAGCTCACAAGCTCCAAGTCATTATAATCACATCTCTGACCTTTCACTTGCTCCAGTATGTCCATGTACCTCTTATACTGCGGAGCCCAGGACTGGACCCAGCCCTCTGGATGTGGCCTCACCAGGGCTGAGGAGAGGAGAAGGATCACACCCTTGACCTGCTGGTGACACTCATCCTAATGCAGCCCAGGAGGCTGTCAGCCTTCATTGCTGCAAGAGTGCACTGCTGGCTTGTGTTTGGCTTGGTGTCCACCAGGACCTAAACCTTTCTGCAAAGCTGCTTTCCTGCCAGTCAGCTCCCAGGTTGTACCGGTGCATGGAGGTTTTCATCCTCAGGTGCAGGACTTTGCAGTTCCCTTTGCTGAATGTCTTGAGATTCCTGTTTGCCATTTTCTCCAGCCTGTCAAGGTCATGTGGTGCATGAACTCCCAAGTTCATGGTGTCTGCAAATTGCCAGAGGGTACACTCTGTCCCATCATCCAGGTCATTATTGGAGATGTTAAATGGTATTGGTCTCAGTATCGATCCCTGGATGCACCACTACTGGCTGGCCTCCAGGTGATCTTGGTACCACTGATCAAAACCCTTCGGGCCAGACAGTTCAGTCAGTTTTCACTACACTTCACTGCCCACTAATCTAGCCTGTCTATGTTACAGGAGACAGTGTTGAAAACCTGGCTGAAGTCAGGATAAATGACATCTGCTGCTCTCCCATCATCCACCAAGCCGGCCGTTTGGTCATAGGAGCCTATCAGGTCAATCAGGCACAATTTATCCTCCACAGATCCATGCTGGCTCTTTCCAGTCACTTTCTTGGTTTGAATATGTTTGGAAATAGTTTCCAGGATTACTTGCTCCATCACTTTCCTGGGGAACAAGGTGAGACTGAATGGCCTATAGTTCTTTTTGCTTAGCTTTCCTGAAGATAGAAGTGCTGTTTGCTTTCTTATACCACTTATAACATCTATTTAAAATGTCTTCACTAGAGCTGCATCTAGGACATCTAGCAAGGCAGCAAAAGTCTTGTCCTTTGCTTTCAGGCCTCATCCTTTCTCACTGTATCTCCTTATTTCAGGAAAAGGATAAAAACAAGAACAACTTAGATTTTGATTTCTATCAGACCAGGCTCAAAATAGAATGTTCTCAATGTGGAATTGACTGCATTGATAAAATGAATTGACAATATCTATCAGCATATCTAACAGTTTAGGATGAGCACTCGACCTTCTGGAGCTACTTTTAACACCACCCTTTATTTGATATTGTGTGTTTCCATTCTGTAAAGGTACTCTCATCTAACGGTATTTGAGTTTTTGGTTCTGATCTCTCATTGTTTCTTGGTGCTATATTTTTGTCTGGTGCATTTAAATCTAGAGTATCTTCTTTTATATTTCAAACATTTCTGCAGAGCACAAAAGTCACCCTTCCTGAATCGCCTTTGTCTACGTTATTGATAATGTTACTATCAAACATTGCTGGTATCAGTCTTGTAAGAATCAGTCAGAACTTGCCCCTGAATTCCTCAGATTCTTGTGTTCAAAATGTTGCTCAACCAGTTAAGTATGCAAATGTCAGTGCAGAATGTTTGTATTCAAATACAAAATTCAAATAAACTTTAAAAAATCTGACCACAACAATGCAGCCATTCATTAGTTCTCATTAAGATAATCTAACCAAACCAATTTTATTTGTGCCTTCTCTTCACTATGTCGAACCTCAGCACAGATTTATTTACAGTTGTACTCACTGAAGTGCATTTTTTTCTGCCTAGATGTTATATTTTGCCTAATTTAGTTTGTAAAGCATATTTATTTTAACAAAATGTTGTTAAGGACCGGAATGTTCTTTTTTCTGTGCAGTGAAATGAGTATTTTGTCAATAAAGTTTTCTATTTAGGGGATAAAATACAGTGGTGAAAAACCCGCTTTTCAACTGATCTAAGATTTTTATATCAAGATGCAGATAAAAATTTTAGTTATGTTTTCAAATCCTTCATTTGGACTAAATGGATTTGGACAAATCTTTCATATGTGACTAAAAATAAAGTGTATAGGAATATATTTATGCTCAGTAAAGATTTCTTATTATAGAATCAGTGCCTTGTAATTCACTTATAAACTGTCATTTGGTCATAAAATGCATTATTTTGAGGCTCAGTAGTTCACACTAATGAGTTTTAGCTTCATGTAATGCATTGTCAGTTTAGACACTTCTTGTCCTATTTTTCCCTGAAGCTTTGGATTACCAAATCATGTGATTAAGCGAGAATCTCACCTTATATTATTTGTAAGATGGTCATAGCCAAAGGCAGACATGACAGTGATGTTTCTAGGGTGCTTTGTAATTACTTTATCATGGGAATATACTACTGAGCCTCCAGGCAGCACTCCAGCCACCTCTCTTTACCTTACCCACTGTGACCACCTTTGTTTATAGGAGAAAAACTTGAAAGAATGAAAGATATTGCCACAAAAGTACAAAACCTAAAAGTCAAGAAGATATAGCCACATTTTTATGATAATTTTCTGAATAATATAATGGTGAAGCCAAACATGTATTGGTTTTGTGGCCTGGCTTACAGTTTCTGAAGGTGTCTGACTGTTGACACTATTGTCCATCGATACATATGATTTTTTGCCCAGGCAAGAACATATAATGGGGATGCTGAACAGGTGTATGGAATAGGTCATGTGGATTTACAATCCACCTGGAAGCAAATAAGTTTCAAAGTGCAAAAGAGGTTGCATTCTTTTGACTATGAGCAGTGTCCAATAGATCTCCATAATGATAAATCTGTCAGCATTCATGTGCTACCAATGTGCACTGCTCAGCTCTACGGTGTGAGAAGTTTGTGCATAGATGATATATTTCCTAGTCCTCCAGCTTTTCCATGCAGCAGATTATTTTATTCCTTTGTGAAGAGTTTGAAAGAGGTGGCTAAAATTTCTGGAGAAGGAGGTTTCATTTTTGAAATATAAATTTGTTTCATTTCAGGAGCACATTTCTCCCAGAGGCATGTCAGATGGTACCTCTCTATTAATTTCAGGTGTTCTATGCATATTCAAGTATTCGGATGGATATTTGTAGAAAGAAGTCACTAACTAAAATTGTGTTGTTGGACAAAAATGTGTTTGGCAGTAGTAACTAAGTGCTGCAAGGAACAGAGCTCTTCAGCTTGTGCTGATAAAATAAACAGAGCTTTCCCTGAAAACTAGGCTTGCCAGCTATTTGTTTCATAGTGCGTCTCACTATAGCACTGTATAGGTAGTGGAACTCTCTGTGTAAATATTTACACAGCTTCTTTCTGATCCTGAAAAGAGGGAATGTGGTTTTTTGGTCCCCTCAACCGTACAAGCAAGTAGCAGAGCATTCACAGGCTTAAAAGGTGTAGATGACATTACATCATGTTTTTGTTGCATTTACATCACACTGTTACTCTGCTGCAAAGTCTTTCTTGTCTACCACAACCTCTTGCATTTGCAGACAATGATGGAATATATTATTCTCCTACTTAAATCAAACACTGATCTATATCAGAATAGCAGAGCTTAGGAAAGCATTCGTCCCAAATTTGATTTGACTCCTTAAGAGTAATCATTAAACCAAATGGCCTTAATGTCCTGGTATTTTCTTTTGGTGTGCCAGAAATGGATGCTCATGAGCTGGATAGGTCTCAGACAGGAGCACGGGGAGAAATAAGAACATCCACATACTTTATTCCTAACTAGCTTTTCTAGCCCTTAAGAGAAATTCCCATCCTCTCCTCAGCCGAGTCCCCAGGGGCAGCTGAGCAGGGTAAGTGATATCGATAGCTGATCCATATAAAGAAAAAAATGAAGTTAGATCCAAGTATTTCCACACATAGTTCCCATTTTGTAGCTCAGGTTTAGTTCATGCATATGTATGTAAATGTACAGAAATATATGAGAAAATGCTAATCATATGTCCTGCTCTGACATTTTGGAGGCACTGCATTACTCACAAACTGTGCAGCATCAATGTAATGAGCAGGTTATTGCTAAGAGGCCAGATTAAAATTTATGTCACATCATCACTTAGTACTAAAAGCTGTTCTAAAAAATGGGGATTTTTGAATTAATTTGAATCAGGGTAGCCTTGTGTCTGAAATGTAGTGTTGTTCTCCACACCTTAAGCTCACGTAGTTAAGGCATTCTGATTTTTCAGTGTGGTGTTGAAAAAGTGACATTAATTTCTCCTTTAAAATTCTAAAGAAATATCCAAATCGATTTTTTCTTAAATAAATGTTTCTATCCACAAGAAACATCTCTGCCCCACAACCTGCCTTTATTGGCAAAGTATCATATACAGTACAGGGTCTATTGTCCTGTTAGCTTAAAAATGCCAGTAGAAACCTTAAAATTAATCTTGTAGTAGGTTAATGAACTTCTGAGTTTGCAATATTAAGAAATTTGCAGAGCTGTTGTTTAGCTGTAATACATTAATCCTTTCACACAGTTGTTACTAACACACAGATAGCATCACTTTTTCTAGGGATTGTTACTGCTTTATAAAATACTCATTTTCTCAGCAAGCCCAGATGACACAAAACTTGACAATGTGAGCAGTGTGGTCTTGTGAGCAGTATAGTGGAACGTGGTATCTCTTATGGGATGATACAGAAGCTGCACTTGTGATACTGCCAGACATTGTTAACGAGTTCCAGTGAATCCTGTCCCATCTCCAGAAGAATGTGCTTGCTTAAGCCCTGTTCAAGTCTATAAACAATAATAGAAAGTAGGTTTGGAAAGGATTTTTAGAAGTTACTGGGATTGTACTTCTGCTCCCAGATAAGGTCTGCTACACCTAACTCATTTGTGACTTATGCTTGTCTAAGCTTATTCTTAGTGCCTTCTAGTATTTTAACCCCCTAGGCAAACAGTTCCAATGTTGAACTCTCTTTCAATTCAGAAAGCTTGTCTTAATGTTACTGGAATCCTGTCATTCTGGAAACTTGTGCCATGAATGAGAACATGAAGCCTAGCCTGTTACTGCTGCTTGAAAGATCCCAAACCACATCCCTGCTCGCCCTGCACTGTGTTTTATCAATTCATGGGCATGCAGGAGGACAAAAGCACTTTGCCTCCCTCCATTCCCTTTCCTGGGGGAGCTGTTCTGCTCAGTTTAGACAAGGGAAGACTTTAAAAGCTTTTCCTATGTTCAAGGGAAAGACCCGGAGGGGAAATCTTTCTGGGTGCAAGAGGAGCTCATCTGAAAAAAAACCCATGATGTGTATCTTTTTATGCTGAAGAGAAAAGGCACTTGCAAAGGGGGCCTGACCTGGTTATCCACTTGATACCAGGGCCTGGAGAAGGAAGCACAGGGTGGGTTTTCAGGGAGGCAAGCAGAGGTCAGGCATGCATTGAGCCAGGCTCCATCCCTCTTCCAGGAGCCGCTGCTGGGTGTGCCCTGACAAGGACTCCTGGCGCTTTTGGACTGCAGCAGAGGAGACCAAGCGGCTCATTCTTCTGCTCCCTTCAGCACTGCCTTGGAGCTTGGTCCCAGTCTTGCAGAGAAGACATAAACAAAAGGGGACAGTGACTGGGAGATACTGAGGGGAAGAGCAAGAGAAGGAGTTTGCAGACTCTTGCCAGCGATGATCTTAGAGCTACTAAAATCTACACCATGTCTCTGAGCAACTTAAGCATAGTAGTCTTATCTGTCTGTAATGAGCCTGGAAAACAGTTTATTCTCTTCCTATTTATAAAAAGTTTCTGTATAAAAAGGAATTATCTTCCTTCTGCTCAGCTTTCTGTGGGTGACACGATCCCTCAGTCTTTCTGCATAGGCCATGGGTGCAAATATCCCTGTTTCTTCACAGTTGAAGTATACTTTTCCTGAAGTGGCACTCTCAGAGGCAAGCCAGCCTTACCACATCACGCTGAACAGACAGAATATGTTATAAGCTTACATATGGCTGTCCTTTTAATACTTCCAATGGCAGAGCTGCCCTTTATCCCTAACACCATGAGCTGAGCAGCCACCAGTGTCATTCTGCTGTGTTAGAAATGTGGCCCCACTCTCTGGTCAAAGCAAGGATTTTGTGTGGTGCTATCACTGGTGAGAGTAGCTCTTTGATCATGAGAAGAGTAGGGGTGAGATGAGGATGCAGGAAGGACTCAGCCTTTCCAATTTTTCCTACTCTCACCATGCAAGCCTACAGTTTTGCATACTGGCCACTTAAAAATATTTTGAGGTTATTATTAACCTGTTAACTTTGTTTCATGTGTGAGCTCAGGTTCCTGGCTGTGTATGTAAGTGATTAATTAACTAAAAATACAGTTTCTGTGGACTCCTACCAGGAACTGTGCCTGTAACTGAATAGTGCATTGGATGACTGCTTACATAGTTCACTGAGATCTTTTCTTGTTCTAACCTCTGGACTTCAGTCTCTGTCTAGTCACCTACAATGATTTGTTTTCCTTTATGGCGTATGCTGGAGTGCAGGTGGATTGACAATGTCCTTTTCGTATCTTCCATTCCATTTGTTATGGGAATGAACAATCATTCAGCAAGGCCCTGTTCTGTACCAAACTGACGGATGAGTGGAGAATCAACCTCTGGAAAAGAAAACAGATTAACTTTAAGCACTGGTGCCCTAATGTCTAGAAAAACAGCCAGAGGCAACATTTATTTTGTCAAATTGTAGACAATGAAATAAATGGTACAGAGGGTCATTAACTCATATCCTAAATGATTTGTGTAAAGAAAATATTCCTAGAAGGCAAAACAAGATTTACTGTTTAAACAAACCATTTTGCAAAGATGATGAGAGTGTATGGAAATTTCTTCAGGAGTTTGAAACAGCAACAAGAGAATCTTGTGGTTATGACCAGGTCTTTCCATTGCATGCAAGGAAACCAGCTTTGTTCAAACCCTTATGGAGCGATATATGGTAAATTTCTGTTTCATGATGAAGGGAGCATTTGAACACATTGGCAGACCTTTTACAAGCATGTGGTCAAAACAAAAAGAATCCCTGCTGTCACAGCTGAAATCTACATTTTGAGTACTCGGACAGTAAAAATCTGCTTAGATGCCAATGTATGAGCTTGAATTTGATATACTTTCTTCTAGAATAATTCCTTGCATTCAGCTTGCATACTTTATTGAGCTAGAAAATAGAATAGAGGCAGTTGTACTGAGCATACCCAATGGCTGAACCCTGGAAAAGGCAGAAAGATCATCACTGTGATTATGCCTCTTGAAAACCCTTCTAATTATACCCAGTTGTCCATGTTTTGAATGTAAATACAAATAACTTAGGAGTAGATTCAAAGTCCACTGATGACAGAAATAGCCCCTTTTTTCTCTTCAGTGGGCTTTTCTCCATTCATTTTACAAAGGCTCCTAAACTCTGCCCTGCATTTGAACTTGAATGAAGTTGCTAGTTGGATATGTTAGAATATAATCATTTTTAAACCAGGGATAAGAGAAGTCTTGTTAGTGTCTACATTTGTCACTTAGAAGGCCTTCTTACAGCCTTTCTGAAGGGGGTTATTTTTAGACCTAGCAATCTGGAATAATTTTTTTATCAATCATTTTTTTTTAATTACTATTCAGTGGCTAGACTTGAATAAAATATTTCTTTAGATTTTATTTGGAACCAAACCAGTAATTTAAACCATCTAAGTGGAAGTGACATTGTACTCTTTTCTCTGCACCACCATGTGAAAATTTTCTTTCTCATGCTCTCCGCCTCTTGATCTTCTAACACGATACCTTGGCTTAGCTGAAGGTCTGATTTCAATATAATTGTTTTAGTACAATTTCAGTGCAGACTTAATACAGTTCAGTTCACTCCTTGATTATTCCTTTTTTTTTTTTTTTCCTATACATTTTTGGCTATGTCATGAATTTGCATTATTCATGCAATTGCCATAATCTTAATAGTATCTGGGTATATTATCTTTAACTTCGTCAACTGCAGTTAGTATATTGAGTGAGAATTCAGCTTTCATATTCCCCCACCCCCTCCTAAAACCCCCTACCCTTCCGTTTGTGGAGGGAATTTGAAGTGTCTGCACTCTAATGACTTGTCAGAAAGGAGGCAATTAAAAAGAGTGCATTGGGAGTCTGCCTTTTTCCAGATCTAATGATTTGAAAGGCAATATCATGATTTGGGATCTTGGATTTCCAAAAACTTTGGCTTGCTACTACTGTATTTAACAGTATCCATCTTTTTTATATTGTCACATGTGCTCTTCAGCATTTTGTCTTCTTTCCACTGTCTTTACTGGAACAGTGTTTGCAATGTCCTGGTGACTCTGTCAAGGAGGATGTCATAAATTCACTCTTTTTATCATTCAATACAGGTAAAATTTTGATTTATATATGAAATTAAGCTCTGATGTTATTCTTCTGGAATTACCAACCTTCTGTCTGGCAGTCAGCTAAAAGGAGAGCTGGAAATATTTACCAGATAAATAATTGTTTCATTTGCTTATAAAGTAAGGACATACATATGAGGAAATTTTCCTCTTTTTTTCATCTTTTCATAAATATAATAGATACTTTAAGTAAAGTGGGAATTTACCAAGTACATTTTTCAGTTAATTCAGCCATTTTAATTTATTTCTACTTTTTTTTACAAAAACTAATTTGAAGAGAGTCCTAGGTTAAAACATGTGCTTCAGTACAATTTATTGAAATATATTTGACTTAATGATAGATAATGCAAGCAGAATGTGAAACATTTATTTCATATTGAATGTGTCTAAATATCTGTGTTCAACTAATTCCAATGGCAAAAATAAAATACAAATATAATTTCTTTTTGCTGTCCTGCATCTTGCAATCAGTGCTTTGGATTACAGCCTTTGGGGATGGTTGCTAAATCATGACATGAGATTAGTGTTAAATGGAAAGTTACCAAAATTAAATGGCAGGAATTATGCCAAATTCACCCACCATTTGTTGCTACTAGGTATTGCAGCTGGGTTTTTGATCTCCAGCACCACCTGCCTGATCACCTGGTGAATGTGTTATTTTACTGTTTCGATGTGAAGCCTCAACACTGCTGTCCATTGGTTTCTGGTGGAGTCTAAGACATTTATTGTAAATCACAAAGATGTAAACAGCCTGGAATAGGCTGGTGTGAGAGAAGCCAGCAACATGCTCTTAATGACCTAGGACAAAGAAAACCATTCTCCTTATGTGCCCCTCAGTGATGACATTTCAGGAGGCTGCAAGGATACAGTCTAGTAGGATTGGAGGCTATACATCCTAGAGAAACAAAATCCTAGACATAAGTTATTCTAGAAACCAATTACTGTTTCAAAGCTCCTAGGATTTCACTGTATGTACTCTATTGTTATTGAATTGCCAGGGTGCCTAGAGTTTTAAGTTGTATTTTAGATGTAATTTTAGATGTATTTATAATAAAACAGAATTGATAACAATAATGTAATTTAAACTATTTGTGTATGATATACACACAGACATATATCCTAGAAATGCTTTTTCCACAATTCAGGAAGGTACTTATTTTTACGTATAAACTTAACTCTAGTCAAGCAAGTACCTACAGAACTTTAAGGCTGTTGAGTTTAATGAGAGTAAAACCAACATTTATGGTTCAACAGATATTGACATGGGTTCCCAAAGATGCTTGCTTTTTTTTTTTTTTTTTTTTTTTTTTTTGGTATAATATGTCCTTTCCCTATAATCAGGCCTGCATTAGCAGAGGGAGCCAGGGTTTGCGTACAAGGTCACTGTTGATGAGTTGGAACATTCAGTGATCTCCCATGCTTTATATACTTCAGCAAACAAAGCATTACAGTCAGCTAATACTTTGCTTGCCAGGTGACAAATGGCAAAAATAAATTGAATTAATTTAGTTTTTTGTAATGCTGATGGAAGGAAAAAAAGGTACAGTCTGGCTCTTACACAGGAGATTCTTTATGACATTTATGACTAGAAATGCATGAAATGAGAGTGAACATTTACACCTCCTTTAATTACAGGATCCCTTAAGTAGTGAGGAGTTAAAGTGGAAAACAGAATTGCCAGTCCTTGCTATTTTGAATGTTTTCTGGTGCTTCTAGAACCACCGAATTAGGAATGAGCTTGAACTGTCATGAAAAGAAAACTGAAAAAGATAGTCAATATTATTTAGAATTGCAGAGAAAATCTTGAAAACATGACCCTACTTCATTTTAATGGCTCACAAACCAAAAGACAAATAAAATGAAATTTAAATGTATTTTTTAATATCATGAGTAAGAAATTAATCTCAAGTGTTTTGAGATCTCTTACATGAAATTTTAGTATTTATTGGAAAATGTAATACTAGAATGCTGGGAATAATCAGCATCCTGATCATAGACTTAGTTAAATGGAAAATTTGCCAAAATTAGTGTGTCAGAACAATGTCCTTTCCTATTCTCAGAGCTCATTCTGATTTTTCACATATGTAGCAAGTGCATGGATAATTCTGCCTTGCTATGTTTTGTTGGCAGAGAAATATTTTTGCCAGCAGAGAAACAGTTGCACTCATTAATCTATACAGAAATATCCATAAGATGGTGCTGTATCTTAAATCTGACCAGAGTCATTTGCATTGGAAAATAAAAAGTATGTTGCAATTGTAGCTTAGAGCTCTTGATATAAATTGAGCATTGGTAACAATATCTTTGGCAGACATATTGCAAATGTTAGTTTCCAGTCACTTTGATAAGTTAATTTACATGTATTAAAATATTAGTCACAGCATCTTTGTTCAAGCCTGAAAAATGTAAAACCAGCTGAAAGGTAGTTTCAGTGGTGCTCGGGATATGAGCTGCTAGTAGCTTGCTTTCACAACAGAGTTTCATTCCATCCTTTTCTGCTAAAGGCAAGTGATTGTCCAAGGACTCCTCCAGATATGGCTTTAATGGAAAAAGAGACAAAACAGTGCACTGGGGGTTCTATTTAAAGGGGTAAAATGAGTGATAATGGGCAAATCTGGCCAGCAAATTGAAGACTGTGAGAGAAATGGATATCAGACATTATAACCACCCACACAGGCAGCGAGAGCAGAAATTTCATGTGCAGCCAACACATAGTATTGCAGGATTTTGGTGAGAACAATGGTGTCAAATGGAGGACTGGCTGGAGAGCAACCAATTACAGCATTATCCTGCTGGAGCCTGGGTAGCTCAGTAATCACCTTCCCCCACATCTCATTGCTGGTGTACTGCGGCCAGGGCTGAACTGCCAGTGGTACTGTGGGTCCCAGCCCAAGCCAGCCAAATTGCTGACTGAAGGAGGGAAAAGAGACTGCCAGAGAGAGAAAAGAAAAACATCTCCTGAGGTCCCTGTAATTCCATGTGTGTTTCAGCTAGAAGGCTACAATACTCCAAAGACTTTGTTGTACTGGGAGTTCTGCCTGCATGAATCATTCAGGTTTGCCCATACATTTTTCTCCCTGCTCGTTTCTCTGAAGGGGTGAGATGACAACAGCAACTGATAAATCTGTTTCTCAATGTAATTTATTTCAGTATGCATTTACTTCTGGAGTTATTTGTACATAGTCTGAGTCAGTTTTTCTCCTTGAAAACAAGAGTCAGGCAAGACACAAAATGCAAAATGGCTAATGCAGAATGAGAGGAAGAAGGAAAGATGGGTTTGATGCAGCATCATGCTGTAGGCAGTAGGGAGAAAAAGAAAAAGAAATGGTGAATGAATTGCATTTAGTGTCTGCATTGCACCTGAGCTGGTCCAGGCTAGACCAGGAGATGTAATATGCCAGTAAGAGACTTATCATATCTTCCCTCTCTTTCTGAGAGATTGGGATGATATTCTCTGCAGATATAATTCTCCTTTGTCTGTTTGGATAAATCTGTGACCCTGTTGATTCCAGACCTGGTGAAACTCTGGTTATGTCATTAGAGAAACTCCTTTCCAGCTGGCTAATGAATTTCATTCACTGGTAAATGTTATGTAGAAAAACCTGTGTGCTTATACTCCTAACTTTGGTCCCTAGATTGAAAAAAAAAAACAAAAAACAAACCAAAACAAAACACCAACCTCACTACTTTTGGTGAAAGATACAGAACAAACTTGAAAGATATTTTCATTTTTCTCCTTGCTATTTAGCTGTTAAGCATAAACTGAAATATATTCTTAATAGTACATGATCATATGATAACACCTCTCTACAGGAAAATTGGTTCTTGAACCAGTTCAGATGGTAAGGAAGAAAAGAGAGAAGCATAAGCCTCTTCAATGCAGCTGATATAACTCAAAGGCTAAATATATATATATATATATATATACACACACACATATATAAAGCAAATGTAGTGTATGCCAGGTCATTCATGAGATGCTACAGGATTAGTTTCAAGAGGCTACATGCTAATGTAAGGCTAGAACTTCTATCTTGCATCATGTAACAGATGCTGTCAATATATTTTTGTTTACTTTAATCCTGTGAATTCTTGTTAAACACACTTCAATAATATTTCTTCCTTCCTATAGTGCCGTCTTTCAAGCAGCATTTTGATATCTTTCCAGTGTAATGATGCAAGACCTGATTATCGAGACAGCTAACTCTGCTGATGTGCTGTGTTATTATAATGCCGCCTGATACCTCATTCATTTGATACATTAGGTAATGTGCTACATCAACGAAGCAAAGTGCTCACATCATTTCTACAAAGATGAAATGTTTCCGTGGTAAGCATGAATTAAGGGTAAAAGCTATATATATAGTGCAACACCAAAATCCCCCTTGGCTTTGTCTTTTTCACTTTATGAAACTTGTTAGATAATTCAAAACTAAGGAGACATATTGAAACAAACAAACAAAAAACCTCATGAACTCATCCATTATCATCTCAACATGACAGAATTCTTGGTTTGCTCTCTATATATGTATATACCGTCATCAAAATAAGAAAAGAGTAAAGTTGTTACGGAATGTATTTATTTTATTTTTTATAAGACAGCTATCTCCAGGAGGGCTGATGACTAAATGCTATACTTTCAGTAGGTATATATATGACATACAAACAGAAGTAACTTCTAAAATAAATTCTAAGATATACCATAAAAGTCATAGATTCTTGCAGTTAACAGTCTTTCTGAAAACGGAAGACATCAGATTGTCACATGAGGAATAGGTTCCCTGAGCAAACGTCCCCCCTGGAGAGACGTACACTAACAAATCCCATGCAACAGCAACAGCAGAA
The DNA here is from genome assembly GCF_003259725.1 of Athene cunicularia. Lineage (NCBI taxonomy): Eukaryota > Metazoa > Chordata > Aves > Strigiformes > Strigidae > Athene > Athene cunicularia. The sequence goes on from NW_020799092.1 coordinate 58,583,736, forward strand.
GCAAATCAATCCTCTGAACTCAGGTTCTGTGACAGAACATAAAAAGGAGGTAATGAATCAAGCAGTTTCCAGATCTCTTTAGCAGATTCAGTGTAGAGGAGGTCTCATCAGGTGCAATGTGGGCCTGGGAGGCTACAGCAGGACTCTTGTGAGACAAAGGCTGCAACAGACCAAGGGAGCCAGATCTCAGAGAAGCAAAGCCTGGTTTGTGCTGTGGTCAGAATGTCCTTCTTCCACCACTTCTACCTCTTTCAGTGTCACAGCACATAAGTGTTAAAGCATGGCTAGTGCTGACAGGCTCAGAGGTATTTAGAAAGGAAGCACTGAGCATAATGCAGAGATGGAAGGGGTACTGGAAGCTGCTCATTTTATGTTTTCAATACATTTCACCTGACACCCCAGCTGAGAATTAATTTGCATGGACTCTAGCTTTACAAGGGAAAATACAGTGAAAAGCAGATTTGCTGAACTGCCACTTTGAGAGCACACTTGAGCAGAACCTACTGTGCTCATTTGTCAGCTAATTCATTAGGGCTCGTGTCATGCTGTCAGGGTGCTTGGCTGTGTTCTGTAATGGCATTTTTTTCCTCTGCTGAACAGCAATTTTGCAGTCGCTGCATCAATTATTACAATGTAAAATATTTGATATACTATTAGATGAAAAGTAAACTTATCTTCCACTAAGAGTTGCATCAGAATGTAATAAACTTGATGCTCATTGGGCTTTACAGACAGAGGCACTCAGGAGTGCAGATTGTCTAGAATAAGACTGCCATTTGGAAATTTTGTCTGAAGCCTGATTACAATTGAGGTTTAAATGGACACTCTCCCCCCCCCCCC
>NW_020799092.1:58584625-58647471 GCF_003259725.1 Athene cunicularia
AAAAAAAAAAAGAAAAGCGCCTATTTGAAGGAAATGTATCTGTATGGGTAATACAAGAGCCTAGCTGAATCCTAATATATTTTGATAAACTGAAGGTGTAAACCAGTATCTCAGCTGTATCCCTGACATACCTAATTTTCAACAGGATCTACATAAATTTATTAAATGCTCCACAGTATATCAGATAACTATTTAAGAGAATCATAGAATCATCTAGGTTGGAAGAGACCTTGAAGATCATCCAGTCCAACCATTAACCTAACACTGACAGTTCCCAACTACACCATATTCCTCAGCGCTATGTCAACCTGACTCTTAAACACCTCCAGGGATGGGGACTCCACCACCGCCCTGGGCAGCCCATTCCAACGCCTAAAAACCCGTTCTGGAAAGAAATGCTTCCTGACATCTAGTCTGAACCTTCCCTGGTGCAACTTGAGGCCATTCCCTCTTGTCCTATTGCTTGTTACTTGGTTAAAGAGACTCATCCCCAGCTCTCTGCACCCTCCTTTCAGGGAGCTGTAGAGGGTGATGAGGTCTCCCCTCAGCCTCCTCTTCTCCAGACTAAACACCCCCAGTTCCCTCAGCCGCTCCCCGTACGACCTGTGCTCCAGACCCTGCACCAGCTCCGTTGCCCTTCTCTGGACACGCTCGAGTCATTCAATGTCCTTTTTGTAGTGAGGGGCCCAAAACTGAGCACAGGAATCGAGGGGCGGCCTCACCAGTGCCGAGTACAGGGGTCAGATCCCTTCCCTGTCCCTGCTGGCCACGCTATTGCTGACACAAGCCAGGATGCCATTGGCCTTCTTGGCCCCCTGGGCACACTGCTGGCTCCTGTTCAGCTGGCTGTCAATCACACCCCCAGGTCCCTCTCTGACTGGCAGCTCTCCAGCCAATCCTCCCCAGTCCTGTAGCGCTGCTGAGGGTTGTTGTGGCCCAAGGGCAGCCCCCGGCATTTGGCCTTATGGAAACTCCCCCAGTTGGCCTCAGCCCATGGCTCCAGCCTGTCCAGGTCTCTCTGCAGAGCCTCCCTACCCTCGAGCAGATCAACACTCCCACCCAACTGGGTGTCCTCTGCAAACTGACTGAGGGTGCACTCGATCCCCTCATCTAGATCATCAATAAAGATGTTAAACAGGAGTGGCCCCAAAACCGAGCCCTGGGGGACACCACTCGTGACCGGCCGCCAGCTGGATTTAACTCCGTTCACCACAACTCTTTGGGCCCAGCCATCCAGACAGTTTTTTACCCAGCAAAGTGTGTGCCTATCCAAGCCACGAGCAACCAGTTTCACCAGGAGAATGCTGTGGGAAATGGTGTCAAAGGCCCTACTGTATTCAAGGTAGACAACATCCACAGCCTTTCCCTCATCCAATAAGCAGGTCGCCCTGTTGTAGAAGGAGATCAGGTTTGTCAGGCAGGACCTGCCTTTCATAAACCCATGCTGACTGGGCCTGAGCATCTGGTTGTCCCACATGTGTTGTGTGATGGTACTAGGGATGAGCTGCTCCATCACCTTACCAGGCACCGATGTCAAGCTGACAGGCCTGCAACTTCCCAGATCATCCTTCCAACCTTTCTCATATATTTGCATGTAAAGAACACTGATCTAGGTTATTTCATGATTTTTATCTGTGATAGCAAAAGATATGCTTTGCATATTTTCCAGTTTTCAGGGTTTTTTTTCTTGAAAACCCTCATGAAATTTAGGTTCTTCAGAAAAATAGCAATAATCCTCCCTCGAAGCTATGTGCTTGAAGAATTTTGTTTCAGTAGTAACAAAGGCCCAAGCATTCAAGCAATTCTGTGATGTGATGTGCTGTTACTGAGCAGCCAAGTTCTGTCACAAAAAATGTGGTTTTCCATTATGAGATTTTAATAGAAAAATGTGAATCCCAGCCAAGTTCTCCCATTTTTTTGGCAGTAGTTCTTTAAATGACCCAACTGGCCAAAATTACATGTGGTTCATTCTCTTCTTCATCTATTTTCTAAGGAGAGAAATGTGTGAAGTGCAGTGCTTTGCTTTGATGGGATTATTGTTTAAGGTTATGTATTTATTTACTTATTTTTATGATCTAACATGCTCTTTACTTTAAAATAAGGTAGTTTTGAAGCTATTTTCTTTGCAGTTGAAGCAACAGAGTGAAGTTTGTGTCTGACCTTACTGCCTATGGGTATTCATATCACATTTTCATATGCCTGAAAAGTCTGGGTTCTCTTTAATTATTTAGAAAAGAAATTCTTTGTACATGAGGTATAAACCATGATATAAATCCTGGATTTTCCAGCTGGTTTTGGCCTGTATCATAGAGCATTATTAAGAAAAGTATGGGTCCTGTTAACCTGAGTAGTACTCTGGAAAATCAGTGCTGCATGTTTATGCAATGGTGATGTTCCACAGTTACCCAGGTTGTCGGAGAGATAGCAAAGTGCACTTTGTGCCCCTGACCTGACTGCTTTGTGCCAAGGCAGGTTGCTGTAGCCTGGAAGACATTCCATGAAGGTGTGTGTAAGGGAGGCCAGCTGCTGGTCGCCAGGATGGAGTGGGGTCTCCCAGGCAACTGAAGCCAGTCAGAGATTCTGGCTGTGAGAGTTCAGTGACAGACACCAAGAAATGAGAGACCATGCCTTAGCAACAGGCTCAATTGACGGTAATGAGTATGTACCTCTAACCACAGATGGCTGCACAGAAAATTCTTCAAAGGGATTTTATCTACTGCTAACATTGTCCTTCCTCCCCTGGACACAGAGCCAGACTGATGGTTCTTATGCAGGAGGAAATATGTCTAAGGACCAGGCAATTTACTGATACTGATGTCATTAAACACTTTTAAAGACAGCTAAAGCTGTGTGTCATCTGCATAGCACTATCATGCACATCTGTGTCATTAGCTCACTTACTGCTACCATGTATGCGTTAATTTGGATTCCCAGTAAGTTTTATTTTCAACTGCATCAATAGGACTCGCTGGGGATAGGAGACAGGTCACAGGTAAATGTAGAAAACACATTAAATAGCAAGGTGCCCACAGGGCTGGCTTAAAGAAAATCTTTAATATAGATTTCTTGGTACTAGTATTATCACCTAGGTAATAGATTGAAGTATGCATAGTACAGACACCGTTAGGACTGGTTACACCATAATATAGATGCTTTAGGAAGAGGGACAACATACAAATGTTTTTCAAAAGAGTTTTTCCATTCAGTATTATGCATACCTGTATCAATTCTTCTCTGAAAATTGTACCAGTCTCTCCCATCTCTTCTTCCTATATCTAATTATTCTCATCATCTACCTCTGAGCTATTTACTTTTATACAGTGTCTTTGGGGGAATAGGGAGACTAGAGCCATATGCATCATTCTGTCAATTCAGAGAACTGCATTATTATACTTTTGTTATTACTTTCCCACCCACTCCTTTTAAATTCTAGCAATTTGTTTCCTTCTTAACTGCTCTCATAGACAGATCAGAGATTTGTATTGCACTGTCCACAATAATTCCTAAATCCATTTCCTGAATTGTTAGTTAATTTAGAACCAAATAGTGTGGCTGCATGGTTCAGATTGCTCTTTCCACTGCTCATTAACCTCACATTAATCAACTTTTAAGAAAAGCTTAATCCTTTTACTGTTAATTAGATTGCATGAACATAACAATGGAGAAAATGTATATACTTGTAGCTTTTTAAGAAAGAAGGCATTGAAAACTCAGTTTTAAATAAATCCCCTATCAAATAAGAATGAAACCCTGCTATTTATTGTGTGAAAGCCAATTACTTTTGTTCATCAACCTTTACAAAGTCTTTGACTGCCAAGAAAAAAAAAAAAAAGGACTTTTCAGGTTAACTTCAGGAGACTGCTTGTACAGGCCTTCTAATGTAATAGAAAGGATTGATAAATAATGCCACATTCAATATATAATGTCTCAGTTAAGTACAAATATTGCTAAGGCAATATATATAATTGCGATAATATACCCTAATAACTGTATTTTCCTGAGATCAACCTGCTTTCAAATTTCTGTTTCTTTTTCCTGATTAACATTCCAAATTCTGCTCTCCCTCACCATTCCTGCCCAAGGCAACTTAGTCATTCATCCTAATACTCTTTCTGTTCACATCAGCATGGCAAAGGGTGCTCCAAAATTCATCTCTATCTTCAGGCTTTCTAGTCACATAATTTCTAAATTACTATATTTCCTCTTATATAAAACTGAATCTTCCCTTTGAAGCTGTACATACATTTTGTCCCAAGAGAGCACAAGCTATCTCCTGTGCTCCGTTATCTCTTTTGCCTTTTCTGCTCCTGACAGTTCCAAAACACTGCAGCTACACAGACATAAGCAAAGCAGAATCTGACCTGCAGAAACATTTCCACTAATCAACATGGCTGGAAGAAATCAAAAGGTTCATGGTATGATTTCCAGTTAACAGGTTGCCTTTCCAGGGGTAGTCATTTGAAAAATCATGTTTCATTGTAAAGGAACATTTAGTTTAGAAGTTGCTGAGATGCTGTCATTTTGCAAAATTATTTTCACCAGGATAAAATAATGTATAAAGAGGTAGTTAGGTGTGTGAGCTTTCCATGCTTAATTTTTACCCATTTGATCATTAGACTGCATTCTTCCAGACTGCATTAGATTTCTTTCATTTTCTGGAAGTAAAAAGGCAGTCATATCACAGGAGAAATATGTAATTATTTCGATAGACTTTGCTTTTAACATAATCATATAAAAAAGACATAGTGAAAATTCTGTGCTACCAGGGATAACAACTGGCTTTTCAACTTTTCAGAAGTGTTACCCATGGGGGAAACAAAAAAATAAAGCTACCCTAATTTTTAATGTAAGAGTGGTAGAAAATGGTGAATATTTTTATTTTTCAAAATCTCTTTATATTTGTAAATGTAGAAATCTCTTTGCTTGACTCACATGTTATTCTTGAAATTTCATCTGTCAGATTCTCAACTGGTAGAAATTAATTTAGGTCATTGAGTGTAGCAGGTCTGCATTTTTTCATTGTATAACTTACCCAGAGGAAGAACATGGATATAGTAGGATGGTAAAAGTTGTTGTTGTTGTTGTTATTATTATTATTATTATTATTATTATTATTATTATTATTATCACTGTTCTGATATACCTGTTGAAAGTATGAGCTAAAAACCAGCTGTAAGCCATGGAGGGAAGTCTAGAGGTTTCACAGCTGCCGTTCTGGGTTGGTGAAGCATCTCTTGGAGTATGTGTGACCATTCAAACCTCTTCATAGCAGTTTTCAGCTGCCCTGAGTATGATTGTGAAAAATAAGAATAGTTTGATCAGATGAGTGGTTGATGCATTACAAGTACTTTTATAAAGGATAAGCAATAACGATTGTAGGTCCATTTTCATATCTACAATCAATTAGATAAACTCTATCAGCTGAATTGCTGACCGTCCCTTGGATTAGTTGCTTAGAGAGGTTAATAAGCTTCACAAGCTCAATGTGTCAGCACTACTAAAAAACTCCAAGTAAAAGACTATGGCAAGCTTTGAAAAGGTGAACCTAGAAACATCAGCATACAACTTAAGTAAATACTGGGTTCCCATTGTAGCAGCTTCAGCAATGACATTAACCCACTGCTCTGGTGTTGCAGGATTCCTGTGCTTGACCTGGTTCCTGGGAATTTACATATTTCCCCTAGAACTTCTTTGGAAGTGATTTCAGCTTCTGAGGTGAGCCCTCTAAAGCATGTCACTGGGCAAGGGGGCTTTGAAGGCCAACACGAAGGCGGTGAAGCTCAGCTCTGAAGTGAGAACCCTGCTATGGACATGTACTCACTGTCCTGCATGGAAGATTCAGGTATCTGTATCATGTGAGGATAGGAGCAGTTTGGCAGTTGAGCAATTTTGTTTTCAATAAGTTGCTCAGCTCATTCTCCTGGAAGGATTAGGAGAAAGCCTTCCCTGGGAAACCTCCCAGGTTTTGTTTTCCTAACCCTTTCTTTGCTCACACAGGTTTTCCTCTAAGTGAGGATGTTAGAGACTGTAAACCTCCCTGCAGACCTACTCCTAAAGTAAACAAATAAAGAAGAACAATATTGTCAAACATGCATCTAGGAATTGGACAGTTGATACTAGAATTATCTTACAGCCATCTGGCTTTGAAAGAAGGAATTGGCTGGCAGTTCAGCTCTAAAAGAAACAAACAGTTCTGGGTATTTCCCATACACCTTTTATTTTTTATTTGTAGGCACAGAAAAAAAGTAATAATCAGTTCAGTTTTACTATATTGAAGAAACCTGTCTCTCACAGTATCTGCAAAGAAGTAAAAGACCACAAAAGACTAAATTCAGACTGAGGTGCCTCCTGTTTTACTTGTAATTTTTCATAATAACTGTTTATGGCTTAAACAACCCCTCTTTTTTGTTCTTGTTGTTAAATTATATATCAGTGGCACACTCTCAGACCCTTCTTCCAGGGGAAGAGGATGAAAATCTTTGTAAGACTCTCCCCTTTTAGATGAAGATGTCTGACTCTTCTATGTGGAATGAGCAGCCATGCAGAATGGGTTGACTATGCAGTTGTGAGTGACACAGCCCTAATCCTGTCAACCCCAGTCACTGGAGTCTCTTGATCAAGTGTTACTCATTACTCAGATATTGCCAGCATGCCTAACTCCAGCCTTTGTTCTTCTTATGCCTCCTGAGGGAAGAAAGCCATATGGTATGGAAGATGTCAGGGCCATTGTGTGATAGGTGTCTTCCACTCAGCCTATGACTTGTGCTGTCCAGGGTCGTGGTTGGCCTTGGCCATAGAAACCCGTCAGGCTGGCTCTGAGGTGCATCTCCTGTAGGCTGAGAGCTTGCTCCTCTGTTTTCCTCTTGATGGTTCTTGAGAAAACATCTGACATTTGATAAAAAATTCAAAATCGTGCCTCTGTATTCACATTTCAGGTCATGTACTATTGTCACACAACTTTCTTCAGACATTAGCCCTTAATCATAGATTAAAGAAGTCAAAATCTTTTTTACTGACTTAACTGGGTTAAGGCTGGGCTCCTTGCTTTGATTAGAAGCTTGTCAAATGGACTGGTGAAGTGATCAGGCCTTCAGTGCAGTGTGTGATAATTTATTTGTGTGTGGCATTTTTTCAGTGATGTTGTTTTTTTTTTCATTCAACCTGCACATCACTTGGATTGCTTGAAGCCATTAGACTTGATGATCTCTTTGCAAAATGAAGTGGAAAAACATATACAGTCAAGACCAGACTCTAAAGATAGCCATTACTTGAAGTGGTTCAATTTAATTTGAAACATACCATATCAGTTTCTATTGTTGAGTTTAGTATTTCAGCACTATGAATCCTGATGAGATGAAATTACATTTTCACTGTAAAATCAGATTTAGCTCTTTGAGCGATGAACTGGTGAGGGATTGTATTTCATTACACATATTGCAAAAAAAAAGAGCATGCTTTGTCACACAACAGTAGCTTGCACACAGCCAGTTTTGTTTTGTTTTGTTTTGTTTTGTTTTGTTTTGTTTTGTTTTGTTTTGTTTTGTTTTGTTTTGTTTTGTTTTGTTTTGTTTTGTTTTGTTTTGTTTTGTTTTGTTTTGTTTTGTTTTGTTTTGTTTTGTTTTGTTTTGTTTTGTTTTGTTTTGTTTTGTTTTGTTTTGTTTTGTTTTGTTTTGTTTTGTTTTGTTTTGTTTTGTTTTGTTTTGTTTTGTTTTGTTTTGTTTTGTTTTGTTTTGTTTTGTTTTGTTTTGTTTTGTTTTGTTTTGTTTTGTTTTGTTTTGTTTTGTTTTGTTTTGTTTTGTTTTGTTTTGTTTTGTTTTGTTTTGTTTTGTTTTGTTTTGTTTTGTTTTGTTTTGTTTTGTTTTGTTTTGTTTTGTTTTGTTTTGTTTTGTTTTGTTTTGTTTTGTTTTGTTTTGTTTTGTTTTGTTTTGTTTTGTTTTGTTTTGTTTTGTTTTGTTTTGTTTTGTTTTGTTTTGTTTTGTTTTGTTTTGTTTTGTTTTGTTTTGTTTTGTTTTGTTTTGTTTTGTTTTGTTTTGTTTTGTTTTGTTTTTCTTTTAATATACATTTGGTTTTTAGTGGTCTTTGGGTCATAAAGTGCCAGTGCCTCTAAGTTTTAAGGTCCCTAACTTTGCCAGTGAACTTGAATCTACAAAATGGTTATTATGCTCCTGTAAAGTTTTATGTCGTTTTCATAACCTTGGGTTTTCTTACACTCTGTAGCTGAGTATTGTTGTTCATTTAAGTGCAGTGTGATTAGCTGTCCTTGAAAATATCATCTGTGGCTGTTTGATTGTGTGGCAAAATGCCAGGAGTCAAAGGACACAAGAACATCCTCTACACCCACCAGGTGCATTCTGCAGCAGGTATATAATTTCAGGCTTGCATTTGGGAAAATATTCATAAGAAAGACAACTCAGATACATCTAGTTAAAAAACACTGGCCTAAGGAGATGTATGAGTTCATGTCTTGGCATTAGCATAAAAAAATGTTTAAGTGTGTATATTTTCCCGCATCTTGACCTTAGATTTATTCCCACTGTGGTCCAGGAACTGAATCAATGTTAGACACCTAGACTTGGGCGGCCCAGGAATCCCTTTAATAATTTGAGTTTGCCATTAATTAGGTTTTCAAACTCCTTGAAACATTTCATGACTTAATTTCCTTAAAACTGCAGAATCCTCAGTTTCCAACACAAACACACTTTCAGTTACAAAATAGGAATGAATTTGTTTACACACAATTTAAAATTGAGGTTTTACAGATCTGAATGCAGAAGATGCTTTTCTATAGGCAAAACTTCTGAAAGGTTGATAAGACTTTTGGTTTACATGGGAACACAGATTTTTAAATATTTTTTTTTTCTAAATGTAATTATATGAGCCACAAGATCTATTCTGATATTAACCACATGGTTCTTCTGTGATATTACTGCCTTTTTATTTGTAAGAAATTAAAAAAGTTCAGTGCAGCCTGGAAGAATTCAATCTTTTGATCGGATGGGTAAAAATTAAGTATGGAAAGCTCATGCCATGTAAGACTGATCAAACTAACAATTCCTTTTTCTTTTCCTGTTTGAAAGTTGTGGGAGGAATTTTTTTTTAATGTTACAATTGCCAAAAAATCTTTAAAGATTGAATTTGAGGATTAGAAAGCTTCCTCGAGAGAATGAAATCAGCTGCTACAGATTTAGGGCTGCTTACGTTAGAGTAATCTATTAACAAGTTTGTAAAATACATTGCCATTAAGCAGTCTGAGAAGTGTCCAGCTTGAAAGACTGTTTGAGAACACCATGAAGTCTAACAGCTATGTGCACTCTCAAGCCAGCTAGTTTTGTTTGCCTTCTTCCTCCTTTCTTTCCCGTAGCTGCAGCTGTGGATGTCTGGACTCTTGTAACACACACCTTGCATTTATGTCCATATCAACATACCATGGGCAAAAGTATAAATTTATAGACCACTTTTATTTAAGCACATCATCATCATTTTGCATAGCTTGTGTCACCACAGAAGCAGCAAAGCACTTGGAGAATCTGCTGCCAGGTATAACCCGCTTTATGCACAGTCCAGTCCTCTGCTCCAGTATCTACTCAAACTGTCCCAAAGTCCCGTGCCTCCAGCCACCATTCCCATCATCACCAGAGCTGAGGGGCTGTTGCATTCCATATTTATGCCACCCTCTCTTTACACAACTATTTTGAGTTACATGTGGAGACCCCTAATCTTCTATCTCTGATACCAAGAATCAACTTCACTTGGTTTTGAAGCAAACATCTGATTTTTCTCAAGTACCTTTGAGCAATCAGTTGACTAATTGGTGAGCTGTCAGGACATTCGATAGATGTCAGCCACCTTTATACATTTTAAGTAGTTAAGAAACTTATGCCATGTCTTTTAACTAATTTATTTTGCCTCTAACAGATTTCCTACCCTTGTATTCATTACTGCTTCTCCCCTTTCCATTCCTCTTAGTTTCTCCTCAGTAGCACTTTCTACATTGTAATGATACTCATCAATACCAAAAAAAAGCATATATGGAGAATCTCATCAACAAAATATTAACTAAAATAGCTAGACTGCATTTTTATTAAATATTGTCTGTGTTTATTGTCTTGGCATATAATTCAAAACGGTAAAATTTCATCAGAAAAGGCAGACAGATGACTTATCTGTCTCTGTATATCCTGCTGCCTAACTTTCACAGTTGGACTGTCATTTTGTTCTATACAGTTGTCCAATTCATGTATCACATACACACAAATTGATGGTGATAGTTACAACTGCTACTTGACAACCTGTCCCAGACATTAATTTCCTTCTGCATTAAAAGAAGTGTCATCTGAATATCCTCAGGACTTGTTCTTGCTAAAATTAATGTTTATAGTGGTTGGTCCACAGAAATTCATGCCAATCAATCACAGCCCTTAGAATAGTTTTATATAGAAGGCATTTCACAAAATTATTTTCTCTAACACTGTCTCTTTCTATGCCTCACTCAGATGGCATTCTTTAATAAATAGCATTGAGAGAATAAAATAACCATGTTCAAGAGAGAGGATTCACCATCAGATCAATTTACAGAATAGCAATTAAGAAAAACTGAGAATTGGCCACAAGTGAACAATGGCAATATGCCTTTCTCTGAAATCTCTCAGGCAGGATGTAGTATAGAACAATAATTTGAAATATGGAACTATATTTTGTAATAAGTGCTAGGTAGTATTTTTTTTCAGGAAAACAAGGGCTTCTCAATCCTTTTTTTTTTTTTTTTTTCCACAGCAGGAATTTCTCCGCTGGCTGTCTCTTACCCCTGAGCTGAAGTATTTTACATATCTGATGGTTTCTGTTTGTCGTACCATTTGCATGCAGCTCTACTTTGTGCACCATGGCTTTTAATTAGCTAAGCAGTCAGAGACAGCTTTAACATGGGATCGCTGTGCAAAAAAAGACCAGATATGGTTATTATTAAGCAATTACAGGCCTGGATGTCTCAGCCAATTACCATGATCACAACCCTGTACTGCCTATTGTATGCAGCCACCCTACCTCAAGCTGTGATCTTGTCAGAGCTCATAAGCAAAGCAGAGCAGGGCTGGCGAAGCAGCAAGATGGATTTACTCTGGAAACAAGGCAGAAAAAATAACACAAAATGAACTGGTAATTCAGAAGGTAGAGCCTCATACACTCAACTTTGCCAGTTTACAGAATTTTATCCTGAAGCTTGTGGTAGTGGCATTTTTCTTGACTTCTGATTTTCTACGCTGGTAAGGAATAATAGATTTCAGTTTATTTAAGAAATTTCTAGGTAGAAAAAGGAGATTTCAAAGATATCCCAGCTGTAGGTATTAGATAGTAAACAACGCTTTCATACATTACTCTTTTAAATACTCTTACAGTCTCAATGGTTTACTTGTGAGCTTTGAATACCTGTGCAAAAATTGAGCACTCTGCAGCATTAGCCTTCGGGTGAGACACAGAGCCACAGTGCTCACCACCGTTGTGCTATTTGCATTTCTGACCTTAGACTCCACACCTCTGCCAGGAGTGAAACACCTAACCATCCTTGGCAAACCTGGGGCAACAGCCTCTCCTGTGCCGAGTAAGTCAAAGGCTGTATTTTTCTACAACATCAAGCCAGAATAACCCTTCATTGCCATAGGAAAAGCTATCCCTGCCACTGTTTCCCATGCCTGCTTCTTCTTATCCTCACATCATTAGTTCCCTTGTACTAAGTCAACCTTCTGTCAGCTGTACAACAAAAGATTTAAGATCTGAAGCGGGTAAAAAAAAAAAAAAAAAAAGAGACACACAAATCATAATAAAACCCCCAGATAAGCTAGTTTAAACACAGTTTTATGGTCCCAGAAAGCTTATGGATTTTATAAACCATCCTCACAGCTGTCTTAAACAGTAATAATGATAATCTCTTATTTTAAAAATAAAAGCTATGTATAACAGAATTGCAATGCAAAAAAAAAAAAAAAAATTGTAATTGAATGTTCCTCCAAACACGCAGGAGTGACCCATCATCTAACTGGGTCTGACATTTGGGATCAGAGAATGGAAAAGAGGCTGCTCTGCATAAATGTGTGTGCTCCAGCCCCAGCTGGGAGGCTGAGTGATCCGGGTGTCTGGTTTCCCTGCATCCGACCTGGTGGGCCTGCTGAGAAAAGCTTTGCTCCCAGGCAAAGTGCTGGAAGCATTCTAACAATTTTATTGAATTGATTTTAAAGGCCTTGGAGTCATAATTTCTTTTTCTGTGCTGCAAGGCAATTCATTCCGCACTTAATTGTGGGCATAGCTGAATATTTTATATTAGGAGTATAGTAATAGTAGGGCAAAAGTTTGTTAAAGAATAATGTGTCTACTAGAAATTGAAGGTGCCTCATTGTAAATACTGGAGGCACAAAGTTCCCAGGCAAAAGATTTGAGGAACCACACAAATCCTTTGTCACGTAACAGCTTGCAGCATTCTTTCATGTGGTAGAAAAAGATAGTTAAGAAGTCTGAATAAATATAAGAAGTCCTCACCCACTGTTTTGGTTTTCATATTCCAGATTAAATGACTGAAGTGCTAGAATGGGATCTTAAAAGTTTTGTATTTGACATGTGGCAGATTCTCCCTTTGTCAAATGTAAACACATCAAGCTCCCTGTAAATACTTCCTTACAGCTTTGGCAGAAAAGAAAAGCCAAGTCCGATCTGGAGGTGAGGGATGTACAAGATTATTGCATATAGTGACAGAAGCATACCAGGAAAGGCGATGTTATTATAAAGATTTTCTGTCTTCCCCTTGTGCAAACTGAATTACATTAAGTCTTCTCCAGTCCCTGGATAGACAAACCCTATGAAGGAAAAACAGTGTCAAGCACAGACATTAACTCTGCAAAAGGTACGATGATTTTAAGTTACTAACCCATAAGCATTTCCTGCAGTCTCTCTTCTGGGGATACTTGCTTCCCAAGCTCTTCTGCTGAACAGATGGGATCACACAAACATTCTCTTTGGAGCAGCTAAGGAGGTGATCTGAGTTAATTTGGCTGATTCTGCCTGAATTGGTTGATGAACAATTCACCTCTCATTCCACCAGCACTGGAAAACCCATGAGCTCCAGCTGGTGCATCTGTGCAGGCCTACAACTCTGGCTGGCTCTGGCAGGTCAGCTCTGGGTTTTAAACTGCAGTCCACAGATTCACCCTAGGTCATTAACAAAGCAGAGTTAAACCCTAATTTTAATCAGAGATTGTTATTTTGGTTCAAACACTTCACTGAGAAAGGTAGTACTTTAACTATTAACAATTTTGTCCTTTGGATTTGTCCCTGGAGTTCCTCTGTTCCATACATACAATTATTTTTCATATACATAACTGGTTTTGAATCTGTCCCTGAATGGCAGGGAATATTGCCTTCCTCTTGGACTATCAGTCATATTAAAATTAGCTCATTTTAAAACTATTGTCACTTACATGAAAAATATTTTTTAAATATAACTGTCTTTGCTTACTGCAGCTTGATTTTAAATCAGACTCTATAACGACTTAGAGCATTTAGGTAATGAGAGCATATCCGAGACTAACAGAGTAGTAAATATGGTGTAGCATTACCTAAACCATTTAAAACTACATTTTGCTACAAAACATTATTCTGCTTGGATCTTATACCAGTCTGCACTTGAGTGTACTGACCTGTAGGTAATACCTAGTCTGTCTGCCTGATTATATATTTTTAATGTATAGTTTCATTTAAGTAGCCTTACAATAAATAAGGACTACAAAATTCTTCAATAAAATAATAAAATACATTTCATCCATATAAAAAGATACTAAGCTTGTCTTTTCTTTTCTTTCTTTTGTGTTCATAGTGATAATGCAAGTGCCTTCAGCCAGGACTTAGGGTGTTTCACTAGACAAACAAATGTATTTCTGTTTGCAGCTGTGCTAAGCGGAACATCTAGTGCCATCTAGTCACCTGCGAGGCAATGATTCCTGGTGCAGTTGCATGACCTGTCTAAGCGTGGGCTGTAGTTCCCCACAAAGTCAGTTCATATGTTATGACTTGGTTACATACTGACATGACTTCTCTTAAACTGCTGTTATATCAGCAGTAATGAAGTTGTTTCAGATGAACTTTTCTTTGCAGCATTTGTTGAACACCCTGACCATAAAGGCAATAGAGCTGAAAAACTATTCACAGAGTTTTAAATGGGTGATTGTAGTTATAATCAAACATCACAATGGACCTGCCACCTTGATAACACAAAGTAGATTTACTCCTATGAGTTTATATAAAATCGAAATTTTCTTCCTAACCTTATTGGGTATATTGTATTCCTTTAGTTAGCAGTGAGCAGTCCCAATGTATTATCCCAGTACAGAAATTAAGAATCCATTACTTAGGAAAGCCTTAAGTCTAAGACAGCTATCCTGTTTTTCAGTTTCATTTGCTTACTCTTATTTCTTTATCTTGTAGATTTAATTAAGTGATCCAATATTGAATTTGATGAATATTTTAATGGCCCTTTCCTGGCTAAGTTTTATAGACTACTAACTGGCACCTCTAAAAGGTTGGAGTAGACCTATCTGTGAAAAAGCCCAAAAGATGGAATCAATCATGTTGACACGTGAATGCAGATATTTATTTTTATTTTTGGAAGGTGTAATACATCATAACAAGATTTTATATATAATTAGTGGTGAGGAAGGGATCCTGTGATTAAGTGACACTTCATTTTTTCCTCAGCTAAAGATGTACATGGTAGAAAATAAATGGTCCTTGCATACTGTAAAACCATATTCAGACTAGAACCATGTTATGCAAATTAAAATCAAACCTACAATGCAGTCTGATTCCTGCTCTCCTTTGATCTGGTTTAAGTTCAGAGAGTCTACTGGGACCATTACATTCAGCTACAAAGGAATTAGGACTCAGATCTTGAAACGTTTTTATCACTTCCATCTCCACAATGCCCAGGAGCCCAAAGCCCTGGTTCAGACTTGTTTATCCCAACAAACAGAGCACATTAAAGGTGGCCTCTCAAGTATGACATAAGAAACAGCAGATTTGACACAAGGTAGGGCAGTGGCAACAACCAGTGCTGACCACCACGGATGGAGATGTGCATTGGGAACTTTGTGCAAATTTTGGGGGGAGACAACTCAAAGATGCCTCCTTGAAAAATTAGCAAGTGCATGGTGGAAGCTGGTATTACGGGAAACTGAGAATTAACTCCTGACACTGAACAAGAGGTTCAGGCAGAATAGACAGATACTGGGAGGATTTCAAGACACATGGTGTGTAGTTGGAGAGCAGCAAAAGGAGGGTCCGTGGAGAGACAGAGAGGAAAGTGATGCTGCTGCAGCCACAAGCCAGGAAGGTGCTTCTTGAATAAGAATTTTGATAGGTACAGTTGGGCAAGAAGATAGATGTCAAAATTAGCAAAAAAAAAAAAATGTCACAGCAATGAAATATTGAGATCATAAGAATCTGGTCAAATATTTGGCTGCAGGATAGTAAGAAAGATTGTAATTTAAAAATATTATTTATAAAAACTGTTGGCATTTCAGAGTTCTTGCCAAAGGTGCTGGCTGTGCTATGGGCTTGACTAACAGGCAAGACGGATGTGGTTTCCATAGTAATGAACAAAATTGGAGGAGACATAAACTTAGACACAACCAGCTACCACATTATCAAACTAAAGGGCAGACAAAGCAGGAGAGGATGGAGAGCTAATGAGAAGTCATTAAGGCTCACAGATTTAAAGTCTAAGAGAGGGTGAGCAGAAAAAGTTGATGAGCCCAGGACAGGTTACCACACCAAGAAGATGCAGGAGACAGAGAAGAATCTGGGAACAAGGAGGTCAGAGCAGAGCAGTACTTCCTGAGAACAAAGCTGTGTAGCCCCCGTGGCAGCTGGGAAAATTGTAATCAAAGCTGTGGGCTGAGTGAGGAGCTGAGGGTAAAGAAATGAGCATGGAGGAGTCAGCTGAGTGATAGAAAGCCCTGTAGTCACCCAGGGTGAATTTGTCAGATTTTTAAAGGGAGTGCAAAACAACATTGAGATTGTGGTAAGCTCCTGAAGTTCAGCGAGGTGGTTCTTAATTAAAACAGGGAGAATTTTAACAAACTATTTGACAATCTACGGTATTTCTTCCAATGGATTGGAAGATGTGGTGGGAAGGTCCCTAGGTATCAAGTAGTAGTTGTCAGGGAGGTAAGCTAGAGCATTTAACTATGGGAAACAGAAGACCCTGGAAGTGCAGCATCTAGGTGCATGAGACTACTCTGACATTTCTACTCAAGTAGAGATGCTATGGCACAAAGAATAGAAAGGATTTTAAAAGAATTTTCCATTTATACTCCAGAGAGATTGAAACACTCTCCATACATGCATGCAGCTCCTCTCTGAAGGCCTCAGGTACAGAAGCAAACAGAATTGCAGCCCTGCACCCTGTGCAGGACTGATGGGTGGATAAATGCCTTTGATGGCAATGTCATTTTCTTGGCCAAAGAGCTTTTTTTTTCCTGTTTTTGGAAGGTGAGAACTTCTTCAAGATTAAGTGGAAAGGGTAAAAGAAATAAAATCTGCCTTAGTCTCTGTAAATACCATATGATAACTGAAGAGCTATATCTCTCCCATGCATGACAGGGAAACAGACAACAATAGTAATAATGATAAAGTATGGGTAGACTAGTAGTATACATATATCTATCCAGCTATGTATAATATATGAATCTTCAGATTATGCAGTCCTATTCTTATTAGGAGCCAACTCATCAGCTAGTGCTATTCTATTAACATCCATCAAGCAACATGTAATTATATGCAGAGTGTATGACTTGTGATTAGATCTTATTGTTCATTTTGAGGTGAGGAATTTGTTATTCTTAGCAGAGACTCTCATTCCAGTCAGGAAAACAAGTAAATGGCACTGATAAGTCACTGATATTAATGGAAACTGCCTGTGTTGACTCCCCATTCATAAAATAGTTCTGTAGCACCAACTCTTTAATTCAGTGGTGTTTGGTCTGTAATCCACTATATTGTGTGATCTCAAAGTATGTTTTGTTAGCAACAGTAGTGTTACTATGGAATGATTCTAAGCAGTAACAACACAGATACGTTACATCCATAATTTTGGTTTGCATTTAGTCAGAAGTTCATTTATCTGATTTTGGGTGTCTTACACTGAGGGGAAAAAACTATTCAAAAATGGTATTTTCAAGTATACAGTTATTTTTCCTGGTATGTTTGCTTTGTGGATGGTGAAAATATTTCTCACAAAGTTTTAGTAGCAGCTAAAGTTAAAAAAATTCTTAGTGCTGAGACAGGCCAAGCCTAATCAAATGTCAGGAGGCATGGTGGAAGTTCTGAGCCTTAGCAGCTGTGTGTTTACTGTAAGACTGTAGTGTGGTAGCTATGTCTAGTCTGTCCACCTTCAGGCTTTACATCAGGACAAACCTGATCCACACCACTCTTCTGTGTACCCTGTTTTTCTAAGAAAGGAAGAGAGTGGCCAGGCAGAGCTCTCCGGTGGGTCTCTCAGTCTTGGCACCTAGGTACCTGTGTAACAGGGACCTGTGTAGGTGTACAGTTCACGGTAGAGGCATATCGAGCACAAGTTTACACTGACCGTTAATCAGTCAACATTACTTCATCTCACAAACCCGTGGCCTGAGGTCTAATTAGTTAACATTCCTTGTTCTGCTTTGTAAAAGCTAGTGGTCGCTTGGTCAGACTATTTCTGTGATATTCTTTATTGCTTCATTTTCTTGCTGCCCTATTATTTAGGGTCATGATCTTATTGGACATAGTGAGTTCAAATGGAAAACTTTAAGGACCACAGCGGTGATCCTAGAAAAAGTACTAAAAATTTCATGAGTAGCCATGTTCTGTACTGAACCAGTGCCCTGGCATGGGCTTGACTCCTGGAAATTCTGCCTCTTCTATTATAGATTAAGTTAAAGGTTTACTACTTGCAAGAACAGAGCTGTACAAACCGTCCCTGATTTAGTCTGAAAGAATGTGTATGCCTTTGATTTCAGATATACAGAATTGAAGTGAGGGATGACCTTGTGCTAAGGAGGGGGGTGAAGCAGGCAGACCTGGTTTCATTTCCTGCCTATACCACAGACCTACTATGTAACCCAAGATAAGATGCAAAGTCTTTGTTCATTATTTCATGCTCTGTAAAATTCGGACAATAATGCTTCCTTTCTCTTTGTATGCTCTTATTCTTGTCTAATAAAATATTATGCTTTCTTGCTTAATGTAGTGGGTGTTGCATTTGTGTGTTAAATAAACAAGCACGTGAATGCAGAAATCTCCTTCCAAGACTGTAAATCTATGCATATTCGGGACTCACTCATAAATGTAAATTGGCCTTGAATGTGAGTGCTTGCATAATCTGTCTGCCTGTTCACCTGGTTGCAGGTATATTCAGGTCTGTGTACTGATCTAGTGTTGTTTCCAACTGGACTTGATAGATAACATGCCAGTTTTCAGGACCTAATAGTGCAATCAGAATTAAGCTATCTTTTTCTTTATTTAATGTTCATTATCATGTAATGAGGAAGGTTTGTTTCGCCATATACCTCTATAATTAGATTATTTGCCTGAAAAGTTTTATTTGGTTAGAATCTTTAGAATCTAGTTCTTCAAGATTTCTAGTGCATTATACTGGGGAGACAGTAACTTTGAAAATCATGAGGCTATTTCTCTTTCTGCTTCCCTGGAAACTTCTAGTTAATAACACTTTAATGTAACTAACAATCAATTCCCTTATAACCTTAGAATATAGAGTCATTCAGGAGGAGTAAAACATTTATGGCCAACAGTGATGAAAAGCTCATTAAATGTTAACAGTTAATTAATAGAAATACATTCAGATCCAAGGCTGATAATGTGACTGAGGTGAGGAGTGAAGTAGAGTTATTTGCATCTCTTTACAAAAAGCATGAGAAGTGAAGATTTTTATCATGTATCCTGACTAATGCAGATTTGAGTAAATACATGTATTTTCTCCCCAAAGTCTCCCTATAGTCTCAGGGATTATGACTTTACTCTTTCTGTGCTTTACCTCCCAACAGCCATGTAGATGTTCATCTGTAGATGTCCACTTGTACATAAACCAGTGCTGTATTCTGTTTTGGACTTGGCTGTAGATAGAGGGGTTGATCTCTGATGTGGAAGTGTTGCCAGCAGGGTGAATTACATCTATCAGCTGTATCATAGCTTTGTGCCAAATAATGGGAGAGAAGCAGGGCTGTTTAACCCCACTGTCTTGTTAATACTGTAAGTTTATTCTGAAGTGAAAACGTGCTAGTTGGATCTGATGATTAAAGCAATTAATGTTTTTTCCTATGGTTAGGACTGGAAAAGTATTGGTCCTTAAAAAAAGTAGTAGTTCATGACTGTATTATGCATGAACCCAATCTGCTGGTGGTATATTCTAAAAATAAAAACGTCCAAGTTTCTCAGCACTTGAGCCTAAAAAATTGAATCAATAGTCCTTTTCCTCTTAAGTCACAGCCCTGTCTTGTCTTCCTCAAACCACATCAAAGGGAATAATTTTGGTTTTTAAGAAATATTATAACTCAATATATAAAAACATAGCAATGAAATTATAAAGGAAATCCCCAAGCAGTTCTGTTACCAAAATTTAAAACATCTTTTTACGTATGAGTATTTTTTCTGGAAAGTTTTTTTGTGAGGGTATAGTATGTATTCCTCCCTGTACATAAAAAAGGTGCATATCTTTCTGTAGAAAGTGTGAGACTTCCTAGACTATCCGTCCTATCTCTGGATCTCCACTACTCTAAGTCCACTTTAGCATTTGAAGCCTGTTCATTTTGAAGTTACTCATGATCACTGCACACTGAATGAGGAATCAGCATTATATTATCAGAAGTGCTATTTAGCTTTGCTTTGATATCCTTTCTGGTAGCCTTACCATCTGCAGGTGTATAAACATAACACCTGTTCAGTGAATTCAGAATAATGACAGTTTATGGAGGCATCCACACAGAACATTACAGAAAATACCTCATAGCCCAGAATATTAAAACTACCATCAACAGATAAAATACTGACCTTACTGAAAATCTTTCCAGCACTGAAAACCAGATAATAGTACTCAGAGTTTAGGAAAAAGATTGAGCTTTCTGACAAATGGAGAGTTCAAGGACAGATTTGTCATTAATAACGCTAAAAGTCTGGACCGACATCACTGAGCTCACAGCCCAGAAAGCCAACTGCATCCTGAGCTGAATCAAGAGAGTGTGGCTAACAGGTCAAGGGAGGTGATTCTCCCCCTCTACTCCACTCTTGTGAGACCCCACCTGCAGTGTTGTGTTCAGCTCTGGGGCCCCCAACATAAGAAGGACATGAATTTGCTGGGATGGGTCCAGAGGAGGGCTTTGAGGATGATCGACTAGGCTGGAGGCACCTCCCTTATGAGGACAGGCTGAGAGACTTGAGGTTGTTCAACCTGGAGAAGAGAAGGCTCCGGGGAGGCCTTATATTAGCAGCTTTCCAGTACTTAAAGGGGCTACAGGAAAGATGGGGAGGGACTCTTTATCAGGGAGTGTAGTGATAGGATGAAGGGTAACTGTTTTAAGCCGAAAGAGGTTAGGTTTAGATTAGATGTAAGGAAGAAATTCTTCACTGTGAGGGTGGTGAGACACTGGCACAGGTTGCCCAGAGAAGCTGTGGCTGCCCCCTCCCTGGCAGTGTCCAAGGCCAGGTTGGACGGGGCTTTGAGCAACCTGGTCTAGTGGAAGGTGTCCCTGCCCATGGCAGGGGTTGGAACTGGATGAGCTTTAAGGTCCCTTCCAACCCAAACCATTCTGTGATTCTATGAAATCAGGGAAGTTTCTTTGTGTTTACACTGATGGAAGTGAAATTAGAAATTAGTGTTCAGTCTTTAAATTTTTTAAGTAGTTCAGCAAATCTATATAGGTTACATTTAATTTCTTAATGAATCAGGTTCTTCTTGGAGAGACAGAGCTTAATCTTCTGCTATCTGTTGGTTCCCTTTCCTGGAAATGAATGTTTAGCCTGTACTTGCCCCTTAATCTAGTATTTTATGACACATCTATTTTTTTTTTTCATTTGAATTCCTTGTCCCTGTGTGTGCTGACATGTCAAAACTCGATACTCTAGTATAAATCTTTAAACAGTCACCATACAGTCTTCTAAGACTGTGCTGCTTTTTCTCCTTTAGTTTTTAATACTTTTTAATGCAATGACATCCACTATTACAAGTTTTCACTGTATAAAGGCCTTCTGCTGCAGAGATTTATTACATATGGACAGGCACAGGTCTCCGTTTATCATGGTGAAGCAGGTCATATGAATCAGTACAAAGTTAAGTGTTTTCTAATAGAGTTTATGTTAAGCAGGACAAACTCCATGTTGACTGGATTTTGTTATGCTGAAGCCTTAGAAACATTATTACATAAATATAACCTTTGATCACTAAGTGGCTAATAACGTTATTTTGGTTTTGTGAAGTAATTCAATTAAATGGAATAAAACTGCAGTCCAAGGAAGGCTATAATTCCTCTTCCACTGATATTTACCACTCCTCTCCTTAAAAAGTAGTTTTATGGCAATTTCCTATTGCAGGACTTGAAAAGGCACAGAGACACGACAACTTGCATTGTGCAGGGATTCTCCCCTTCTCTACCAGAACCCATATGATATTCACCACTCCTGATTTTATTTGTCTCAGCCTTGAAATGTTCAGTTTCCACCTTAGGAGAAAGGCATCCAAGTAACTTAGTTTTCCTTTTAAGATGCTGACCCCTTTTACATTGGCTGATCTGTATCACTTGATTTTGGATGTTGGATTATATGATCTTCCAGGTCTTTTCCAACCTAGATGATTCTGTGATTCTGTAGGTACGATGATAAAAAATGCATGATGTTTCATTTCATACACATGCCACTGTAAAAGGCAGCCAATGTAAACAGAGATAGAGCTGGAGTTAGACTGTGGTTTCATTTCCTCACAAAGAGAGGAAATTAAAAATATTGGCCACACCTCTTTTCTCCTGCATTTCACCACCGGAGCAATACTGGCAGGGCAAATTATAGTTTGCCACAGGCTCGGTCTTGGGTAATGATCATAGAGCCATTGAGTAATGCAGGTTGGCAGGAACTTGGGAGGTCATCTAGTCCTATAATGCAGTTGCAGAAAAACAAAACTCATTTCAGTTGCAGTGATCTAATATCTGCTGCCTGGGTTAATACCAAAGATGGTAAACACCCCCCACACACACCTCACCCAAAAAGTTAATACATAATTGCCCATGCTATGCTAATCTGCATAAGATCTTTGAGAGAAACCTCCTATGGACCGTGTGCTTCTGCAATGAGTGCTGAGTGTCCACAAGCAGATGCTATAGTTTAAGACCTACGTCTTCCTCCTCAGTTCCTCAGCCATTAAGGCAACAGGGGATGTAAGGAATGGACTTTATTACCTACAGCATCCCCAAGGATTGGTAAACAGGTGCACATCCCTGGTGTGATGTAGGAGAAAAGGTTCACAAAGTGTGTTTGTGTGTGTAATGATATTGAAGTTGAAGAAAGACAGGAAGAGGAGATCTTGGGAGGTGCGCAGGCCATACTGGCTGTACAAATGCGCTGCATCAGCTGATGCAGTGGACTGCCCTCAACAGCTAGAAGGCATGCATTGATATCATGGGGAGAACCACCTAGAACCATATTATTCCTCTCTGCCCCACATAACCCCCATAGATGGGGTTTATGGCTTATTCACAGTACGACTCCCCACTATGTTTTCTTAAAAATCACTTCTGCTGCAAAGACTGCTGATGGTTGGTCAGAGCACATAAATTACTTTGTGTTCCTTTCTTTATGCCAGCTCACAAAATGCTGTTGGTAGTGATATAGATACTGTGTGAGATCATTCAGAAAGCATGCTGGGACCCACGTTGCTGAACAAGTACCTTGTTATTAACAGGGCAAGGCACAGGCTTGCTTCCACAAACTTGTGCTCATTCTTGCCTTAAATCCATCTGCCATGTTTTAAACCCGGCCAGCAACCAACCACCACTCAGCCACTTGCTCATACTCCCCTGCCCCAGGAGATGGGGGAAGAGAATTGGAAGGGTAAGAGTAAGGAGATTCACAGGTTGAGCTTAAAAAAAAAAAAAAAAAATTGAAATTAAATTAAAATAATAATAACAAACAGAATATACAAATGAGTGATCACCACCTCTGACTTATTCATGGCTAGTGATCCCAGAGGAGGGAAAATCCCAAAATCACAATCGCAGAAGACAGAGAGCCCCAGCCTCTCAGACAACCTTCATCTATATACTGAGCCTGATGTTAGATGATATGGAATATTCCATTTACCAGTCACTAGCAGGACATGGGAAGTTGAGAAGTCCTTGATTTCTTAGCAGCAACTAAAAACCTTGGTATATTATCAACATTCTTCTCATAGCAAATCCCATACTGAATCCAAAACAGCACTGTTCTAGCTACTCAGACGGAAAATTAGCTCTATCCCAGCTGAAACCAGGACACTGTCAAAGTCTGTAAGCATGTGATTATTTTAAAGAGCACAGGATACTTCCGAATTTCAGTGGGACTAGTCACATTCTTCCCATTTAGAATAACTTTAGTTGTTTTGCTGAATCAGGGCCAGAAGGCACTTGCAGGGACTGAACCCATAATGCTCAATTTTTTTAAATTGTTGGTTAGTTGCCCCAGATGTGACAATGTCAGTTACTGTGCAGTTAAAGGAGAACATTCTCTTTGTTCCATAGTTCAGACTGAGGCATAAGGTGACCTGCAGGTGGGTCCACCGTGTGAGAAGTGTGTCATTTTGGCAGGCCCATGTGCTATCTTCTAGGACACCTCTCACCTTCAAATTATGGGGGGATCGCCAAATTGCCAGCTGAGCAAAGATCAGGGCTGAGCCACCCTCCTTGTCCCGCTGAAATGATTACTTCATCTTCTAAGTGTGTCACACAAGCTGCTTTAACTGTGAGCTAATTTAAATTTCTTACGCTTTGGCTAAGATTAGTTCTTATAGTGACATTTAGATTTCATTTGCTCACAGTAATTTTGTTGTGCAGAATGTTGCAGATAACAGAAATGGCAGATTATGTAAATAGCCATTTATAAACATCAGTTTTTTTCAATCCATTGTTCTGAACATCCTACCCAAATTGCCTTGTATATGTTCCTCATTTTAAATGTGTGTCTGTGACCAGACACTTTGCTTCAACAAACATTTTAAAGTTTCACCCACCTCACAAAGTCAGTTAAATTAAAAACACTGTTGAAAGCCAGTTATTTCATCAAACTAAAATAACAACAAAAATTCCTGCTCAAAGGGCAAAAGATAGAAACTAGCCATCTGCTGCAAGCAGCAGCAACAACACTGAAAAGCGTAAGAAGGAAATTATAATACTTGAAGTGAGATTGCTAGACATTTCCCAGAAAACCATATATACTTCTTTTTCATTATGATATTTGGAAGCCTTTTCTAATTATGACAGTGAGAGCTTGGGATAGGTAGTTAAGTCTGCAAGTCCTAGTGTTAAAATCCTCATCTTTCCACATGTCCTTGATTCCTGTAAGGACTGTGTTGTCACACAAGTAAGCAGCGTTGAACAGAGGCTTTGCTGAAGCAAGGAAAGCACTTGCTGCCAAGGTCAGGGCTTTGCAAATCTTACTTGAAAGAAGAACTCACGGAGGAACTAAGTGTGGCTTCTGTTTCACTAATAAAATGCGAAATAAAAACTTAAAAAAAAGAGAGAAAAGAAAGAAGAGGATGGGTTTGCTGAAAAGGGATGATACAAGCTGAAGGCCAAACAGAAATCCTTGGTGCTAAATATCAGAGGGAAAACACAAAGAAAAGCAGCACTTCCAGTTCTATTCACTGAGGGTAACATAAGAGATTGAATTAAACCTTGCTTCACCAGTGGTGATGAGGGTGGTTTAAGCTGATGTGACTTGTGAGAATGATTGATGGATGCCTCCCAGCAGTGGCAGGTGACACCAGCCCTGCCAGACATGAAGGCTGTACCCCCTTTTAAGTCAGTGAGTTGCCTGGGATTTTGAAAAACTCCCCACTGTGTATTCTTTTCCCTTCCCAGACTATTGAGTGGTTTTCAGAAATACTAAGATTCAAACAGGAGCCAGAAGGGAATACTTTTCATGTGAATGGGATGTTGCCAGCCTCATTTAGGTCAACTGATTATATTCAACTTGATTTTGGTTTCTCTGAATCAGGCCTTTCAATGCCTGACCTAGAGGTAACCAAATGAAAAATATTTTAATGGCACAGCAAAGTAGATGAAAGCTGTAGGGGAAAAGTTTGTCATAAATGTCATGAAGTATATTTACATAAACAAGTGTGAAAAAAAAAAGGATAAGATTGAGTGAAGGGTCAATGTACAATTACAGTGAAATGATTTAAAACCTGTGATCATTGATGAATGTATAAATATATGCACAGAAAAAAAATCTTCTAATTACACGATGGCTATTATTAGCCCTAAAATATTTATTATAATCAGATTTCATTGTTTATTAGTAAAGACCACATTAATTAGTAAAATGCAAAGGCATTTTATCCATTTTTCAAAATAACCTCTGCTATGTGCTTTTTTTATAGCTCAGATAGAAATTAACGTTTTCTAGAATAATTTATTAAATTTCACATAACTACTCCTTATTTTTGAGGCAACAGGATCGTACAAATACGGTTAAATGGCAGATGAAGGACAACAGAGTTCAACTATGCATAAAACTAAAACTGTATTATCAGCTATATACATAAGAGAGGCCAACTAGGGTGTTATTTTATTCTAAGGAAAAAAAAATAAAGGCTAGGTTGTAGTCTGTAAGCTGTGACTATCCACTTGGATGTGACAAGCATGACTAAAGAAGAAAGCGTGAGTATGAAGAGAGAGGGATGGGAAGAGTTAGTTTAAGAGGCATTCAATTTTATCTGAGATCCATTAAGATAAGGATGTGGATAGAGTACACTTCATAGAGGAGAGCATTTCAACAGCCGCACTAGAAGCTTCCTCCATATTTCATTTATTAGCACGATAACTCGTTTTCTACCACCACAAGTGTGAGTCATACCTGTTTGAAAACCATGATAGCCCTGCAGAATATTTTGGTCAAATCCTGGGGCATTATACTCTCTCAGCATAAATCTCAGGAGCTGTTTGGAAACTGTCATTATTGCAGGCAACCTGGGGGAGACTGCCAGCCCCACAGTTTGCCCCTTTGCATGTGGGATAAACACCCAGGAGGGAGGCTGCCATGCAGAGTTTCTAGTTTTCACCTCCCCAGACAGGGAGAGGAGAGTCTTCCTGCCTCGGAGAGGTTAGAAGGCTTAACTGGACTGATACAAGGAACAGGAGAGGTATTGTTTCATAGAGAATCTGGTCAATCAGATCACGAAGTGGGTCAGAAAGGACTAGTAAAAGGCACAGTACAGTAAGTGGGATCTTCTCCCTCTTTCTTCCAACAGGAAGGAGGAGTTACAATTTTAGATACTGTCTAGTTCTCAGCTGCAAAATGAGTCTTGAGGGACAGAAGAGAGGGATGAACTCCTTGAAGAAGGGCCTCTCGGGAGTGGTAGCTGGTGGGAAAGAAAACATTTTTTTGAAAAATGAAGGGGTGGAATAGCAAGGCTCACATGCTGTGCTTGCACCTTTTGTGCTGCCCACCATCTGGACTGCCCCATGTCATTGGGAGGACAGTGTCCATCCTGTTTTGGAGAGGAACACGTAAGCAGGTGCATATACCTGCTTTGAACTTTTTTATAGTGACCAAAGGAGCTAAACCAGTGACAGGTTTGACTGGGAGTCTAGTTCATGACTATGTTGAAATTAACAACTAATATCCATTACAGTCAAAAGATGGCTTTGACTTTCAGCTATTTTAGGGTAATATTTAGCTCCGAGTTTTGATCTCATAGAAAGCCACTTTCCTAATATCACTTCCAAGAAGATATTCATCATATACTTTCAGTGAGATATAGAGTTCATAATGAATTGTATTCATTTAATTAAACCATTTAAATAAATTTTCCCCATGTTGCTATTTCCCATTGCCATTTTCAGAAAAATAGAAAACAAAGTTCAAAACATGTTAAAAAATAATCAGAAATACTTTATCAACATTTTGTTAAAAAACTTTTCAAAACTTGCCTAGTCTGGGATCAGCTGTTATGTGTAAACTGCATAATTTTTTCTCTCTTTTGATAGAATTTGGAGGAAGAAAATAGCTGAAGTTGAAATCTGTATTCAATATCAGAAGCATATAGAAATTCTGTATTTGATATTAATTTAGGCAAGGTTATCAGCATTCTACATTCAGTGCCGAGATTTTGCTAGACTGTTAAACAATTGCATATATATACCTTTAAAAGGACTTTTGCAATCAAAACCTCTATAGCTTTATTCAAACACACATGTTGTCTCTTCAAAATTTGTTTGTTTTTCCTCCCTGAAGTTAAATACAAAATTGGATCCTGCTTTTCTGAAACACTGAGAAAAATCTCTCAGTTTACCTCAAAACTCCTTTAATCTGTTTCTCCCTTTCTTCCCAAGTCTTTTTCAGAGGGTGGGTTTTTTTCATCTTCTCAACATGGTGAGGACACAAACGCTCAATTTGAGGATCTAAATTGGAAGTTGGTAGTCTAGGTATCTCACTTACCAAGAGAAAACAGAAGAGAACTCCAGGAGAGTAACACAAATCTATAAATAAAGCTGTAAATTATTTGGTTAACCCAATTAGTTACCCTAAATCTGTTTGGTTTTGTTAGTGCTCTACTCAGATGACTTCCTGACTTCTAGCTTAATGCAAAACTCTATTAATACTTATGCAGCAAACTTTCAACTGCAGTATACTTTCTGATGCTCATAATTTACAATTTACAGCAGGTTTTTATTCATGTCATGTGGACAATAGAAGCTACATGCAAAATAACTGGAAGCATAACGTAATTTAAGATTTAAAAACTTTTGATAAGAACTAAAATGAGTAAAATCTCTAAATATTACCACTGAATCCTTTTATGTTGTCTTTATCACTTTATCCATGTTGCTTTCACCAAAAGAAACAGTTTTCTATTTCCTAAGTCTACTGCTATGTTATTATTTAATGAAAAGTTGAGATCTGGGCTGGATTATCAGAGTGCTTACAAAGTAAGATTGGTTATTAGTGAAATAATTGTCCTGTTAATTTGCAACACCTTTGTCTGTACTCTATGTAATTTCTAACTACACTAAGCTTCGTCAACTTTATTCAGCAATTTATATATTTTCAATCTGAGAGACACAGTGATCAAGTAATCTAACCACATGACTTAGTAGAGCCCATAAGAATTAAAAAATTTAGCCAGTCATTTTTGTACTGGATCTTTCTTTTTTTTTTTTTTTTTTCCCCATTTAAACTACAGCATGTCTATTGATAGGATAATTCTGATGTAAAGCTTTCAAAGAAAGGAAAATCCACTACAATACCATCATGTGCTGTATCACTGGTTTAAACAGAAAGTCTTTCTCACCACAGTGATTTTTTAATTTTCTAAAATGGGGTGTGCTGTGCCCTCAGAAAGTATAATTTAATGATTACTGGGGAAAACCTGCATCTCCTTCCAGTTGATGGTGTATACTTTATTTCCAAAGTTAAGCTTACTTAAAAAAACCCCACATATATAGTATATAATTCCAACCAATTGCCAACCATTATATTTAATTCTGATACTATTTAAGTGAACCTGTCACTCCTATGCTGTATTATTGTACAAGATCACCAGCATAAGTCTGGCAGATGTGTCAGTTCCCAAGATGGAGTAGTGTCATAAGTTTTAGTAAAAAGAAAAAAATAAAGAAAAAATCACTTGAAAGTTTATTATTAATATTTATTAGCTGTATAGACCTATAACAATTATTTCAAAATTCAAAACTCTTTCAAAGCAGTAGACGTTGCCTAGAGCAGTCTGAGCTCTGAGACTGCTCTCACCTTCTGCACTAACACTGGAAAGCATCCCACCACTGCAGTTGGGATGAGGAAGGGTGATGTGTTCCCCTGTACCTGGTGAACTGGTGTTTTTCATCAGAGTATGAAAATACAGCATAAGTGCCACCTCCTGATAAGGCACCATGGCTCCCAGTTACCCTCTAAGCACATGGCCCAAGACCAGTCACTGGTATGTGGATGTCACCTGCACAACCCCCTTATCTGCAGTGGATGCTGGAAGTCATGATGTGCCAGGTATGCAAAAAAGCAGCTCTTATCCTTGACAACTATTAGGAATAATTGCCAAGTTTTCTCATTCTTTCTCCACACAAGGTGCTAGGTTTCCTATTCTTTCAAGTAACCACTGAAGAAATGACATAGTGGCAATGTCTTGCCTCTGTGAACCAAACCAGCAGTTTCTATGCCTAGTCCATCTTAGTTCTGGAACCTGAGCTCTATTCTTTCTAGCATAGGTTTCACTAAAAATATGTTTTCTGCTAGTTGAATTCAGTGATGAATTTTACTGATACATGAGACAATGTGAACTTATATATCTTCTAGTTTATCTGTATGGTCTATCGGGCCGTCTATAAAAGCTATTTGCTTGTATGGTCCCTATCACCATGGTGTTGTCAGTAGAAAAATTGAGGGCAGGATTTCTTTTACTTTTGGGAATTTAGCTAACATAGGATAATGCAGAAGTCATGATAAAATCCCACCGATGTTCTCTGAAATGTGCTGGTGCTTTATAGCTGACTAAAGGAATGACAATTTTCTCCTGTCCCCTGAGTAAGTAGATGGGACTCTGAATATGGAAAGAAATGGATTACTTGGATTTAAAAGAGACTTCAGTGAATAAAAAGGTATTACAGCACAGCTTGATCGAGCTCCAAGCTGAAAGAAGAGGGAGAATGTGGCTGTTGTATGAGTATTTCTGAGTTATATGCCCCCTTAGGCAGTGGTAATAAGGAGGAAAATGGGTAAAGTTCCCTTGATGTACCTCTTTCAGAATAAGAAATGCAAAGGCTGTGCATGAGAGTATATCTCTCATGGCAAAGCCTTGGTGGTGGTTAGACATTTAAGCACAGAAATGCTATCTACACTACTGAGTTATGTCATCTAGTTTAAAGTCATGGTATCTGTTGGTGTGAATGTTTTATTAGAGCTGTTAAAATGACAATAACTTCCTTTCTCCCCACCCTCATATTGTTTGAGAGAGATGTGGTGGGAGGAAATACGAACTGGAACAATCTTGCTTTCACTCTTCTCACTTGCCACAAGTGCTGTTGCACAATGTTGCTGGCTGGTGGAAAGATTACCACCATTTTTAAACAAATGTTATTGTCTTCAGTATCAGAGGGTAGGGGTTTTTCTCTCGCTGCAGTAGTTTTTGAATTTGCCACAGAAGGCAGTAATCCAGGAAGCCTCCCTACTTTCTGATATTGTCTTCAGTATCAGTCCTCAGATGTCTCTTTTGTTGTGATAATGTCCATAGGAGGTCAGCTGGATGCTGAGGTTTAATGACAGACGGAAAAAGCAGCATCGGGGCTTTTCTGATGGGGGTGTGCTGTGGTGAGTCCTGACACAGACTCCCCATCACCAGCCCGGCAAGGTTGTCCAGCAGATACTCCCCCAACTAAACTGGGCAGCCGTTCGTCTCCTTAGGGACTGCATGCTCAGGCTCCCTTGTTGGATGTTATTCAGGCAGGAACATGCCTGGGTCTCACTCCTCTACAGAGCTGGGACATGGCTGGTGTGTGCCAGGAGCTCCTGAGTTCCCTGCTCTGCATGTAGTCAAGAAACCTGTGATCAGATGAGATGTGTTTTTCCCTTAGAAAGCAAGAAAAACCTTGTGTGTGTGTATTTTGTGTGTGGATTTCTTTATCTTATTTTTCTTTTAAACTTTTCTTTTAAATGATTAATTTATGTTGTATAACATGACTCATTCACTTCTTTAGTGCAAGGTTGGACCATCTGATTATCAAACTTCCTGCTATGTGGGACTCTAGTTCCCTGAGGGTCTTCATCAACCAGTAATCTTAATTGCAGTTTGCTGTAATTGACATCTTATCTAGTTCCTCTCTTTCTTTCCACTTAGAAAATTCAAAATGCTGACAAGCTAGCTCCAGTATTTGGTGAATGTGATAATTAGGGAGGAATTAACAACCACTTCCTCATCAAACTATTTTTTGTTTTTAATTAAAACTGAATATAAGCTTTGATGAAGCATACAAAAAATCTTAACCATAACCAGACCTAAAGCTATAGTAGCCAATTTACAGCTGGTCTAAACAGATGTCAACAGAAGGTAGCCTTTCTCTGATGTTTTACATCAATCATCTGACAATAGGATTCACTGATCTTGCTAGGAACTTTCCAGAAAATTAGATCCTTCTTCAAAGACTTCAGAGGAGTAGAAAATGACCCTTTAAATACACTTTAGCCTTGGTGTTGTAGTTTATTCAGATTCTGTAGAAATATTTATATTTCAACTCTTACATCCTAAAATTGATAGACATCTTTAATTTAGCTCTAATCTACAGACTGCTTAACAAAATGCATTTAAGAGGGGAAAACAATCCAGAACAAAATCATTAATTATTAATGACAATGATTATAATTATACAAATAAGCTGAGTGTTGATACAGTTTTGACAAATATTAATTTCTAAAGTTTTATCTAGTATTCTAAATTTTGTGTGGCTGCATTTTTGGTGAAAATAAAATGAAAGTGGTTGGTTGTCCTCCTTCACAAATGTGTTGAATGAGTAGTAAAAATTCGAATGGCACATTGTAGCACCATGGAATAGATCTTTGCCTATCTTGGCAAGTTTGTAGAAGAGTCCTTTTCCCTCCCCTCAAAAGTCCCTATGCATCAGGTTCTGTTCTGGCTTCTTTCTGAGCTAAGCTGAGCAGCCATTTGGCCCTGACAGTATTTCTAAGGATTTGGGGGCACAAAATAAAGCAGTAGTAGAACATTTGGGTTTAGCTATTGTGTTGAGCCAGCATCTTTTGAGAAACAAGCCATGAGATGTCTCTCTCCAAGGCACCCATGCTGTCATCCTCCTACCCCTTTTGTGGCAAATGTAAACCTTCCACAGGTAAATATTTATGCTATTTCTAAACTCTGTAGTCTAGAAGAAAGAGTGAACAACACCTCATTATTCTGTGATTTTTATTTGTTCTATTTCTTAAATTAATGACGTCTTGGTTGTGCCAGCCTCTACTCAGTTAAAACATTTGTGTCAATCATTTGGAACAGCACAGTGGCTATTGATTTATTACTCCTCTTTGTTTCATTGTGAATTCACACAAATTAACACTGAAGATATATGGTCCAAAGAAATACACTTTGAAATTGTATGGTAGATATTTGTAGAAAGCCAAACAAATGGAAGAGATGCTTCACCCCATGCCTAGTTAAACCACAAGTCCTTAATCTGGAATATTGTGGAAGCTTGACATGGGTTCAAGGTGAGCCTATGTTGGTTTATGGAAGAAAAATACAGTTATAGTTATTAAAACATGGAGAATATAGTAAACAAGAGGAAATTTCCATTTCCTCTAATGAAGCTTGGGAGGATATTTGCTTATTTTGCTTTATACTTTTTCCTAGGCTTCTGCTTTCAGGCCCCCTTGCAGGTTTGTTAAGCCCTGTGGTTCTTCCCTGTGGAGTTAGCAGTAGTCCAGCTAAAAATAAGGAATAAGACTGGGAATGATCAAGCAAATAGTATTTTGATAAAAGGTTTTTTGCAAGGAGGATGGAAGCTCCCAAGGAACAGGGGGGAGGGGGAGAAAAAAATATCCCCAAAAAACCCTAAACCAAAAAACCTTGGAAAAAACACCTGCTCAGGTTTCTGTTAGAATGATATGGTCACAGAAGCAAAGCTTACATGCAGACAACTCCAGATGGACTAATTTACAACAAAGTCTGCAAGCTGGGGCTTGGTGGTCATGACTGGTCTAGGTGGGGGGCTTACTTATTTTCACCTCAAATAGAAGAGAGGTGAATACATCATCCAGCATCAGTACCAGTCTTTCAAGAGCATACTGAACACGTTGCACAGTACTGGTGCAGGTTATTCTCTGGGTCATCACAAAACCCTCCATTAAGCATGATGTGAAGCAGTCATGGTACTTCACTGCATCAAACTAACTTTGTGTTTTAATGTGGTAATTCGTACTAATGTTACAACAACAGATAAAATCCACCAGCTGTCTTAAGGAGAGGAATGTAAATGAGGAATACACTGGTCAAGAGGGGGAATAAAGAGGGAACTGGCTCAGAAGCAGCCAAATTCTGATGTTACCCTGAGAAT
The DNA here is from genome assembly GCF_003259725.1 of Athene cunicularia. Classification (NCBI taxonomy): domain Eukaryota; kingdom Metazoa; phylum Chordata; class Aves; order Strigiformes; family Strigidae; genus Athene; species Athene cunicularia. Next base: position 58,617,964 of record NW_020799092.1, read on the forward strand.
GGATGGGCCTCCTGAGAAGGGAGGGTTGTTGCTCTTCATAGATGGGTAGAGAAGGAGTAACATTTTAAGAGGATGTTAAAGGAATTGCAAGCTTGTGCTTAAGGAAAGCTTAAATTTAATCCATAAGCATGCCTTCTTAGCATAGAAAGGAAAGGTTGGGGGTGAGAGATTTGTACTGCCTCACAGTGGTTCATGCAGTAGAGGGGCTTGTGTGTGTTTGTGTATTTGCATGTTCTGCTTATCTACTGTGACTGTACATGCATATATATATATATATATATATATGTATATATTTATGCTTGTATATGCATTGTATTGCACCTCATATAGAAATTCAAGTGGCATGAGAAAATATCCAAGAAGGACTGGATCTGAAATGAAGCTTGATGGCTTGTTTCTGACAGGAGCTATGTGACAGGCTTGAGAGAAAGGCCAAGGCATGCAGTCTTCGGCAGGAAGAGGATCATGTTCCCTCCATCAGGCAAAGGTTTGCCCAATCTGCTGAAAAATAGAGACTGAATAAGCCTTCAGGGATAAATTTTAGCATCCCTTCCTACATTACTATTTTTTGTTATGACATTTCTGGGTAATACTGCAAATAATGCTTACTTTGTCTTTAAATGCTTTGTCATGTGGTCTTATTCAGAGCTTCTTTCAGTACAGGGCTTGATGAGACTTGCACAAAGAGAATAACCAGTTCTTGATAAGGGAGGGTCAAAGAGACAGGGCACAGCAGTCTTTTAAAATGGGAAAATTCTTGCTAGTTTCTACAGATGAAAAACACAGGCTCTGTAACCATAGAAACATGATGGGCCAAGGATAATGCTGAACTTCTGATGAATTTCTTTTGTTTAGAATAAAACAGTGTTTGGAGGAAGAGATATAGTGTAGATAAGGTGAAGTAATAACAGTGGTTTTCTTTCTGTACTTCCTTCCCTTCTTAGATCTTGGAATAGTTTAGATAGCTTTTATTATTCCACTTTACAGGAAGGGAAAGAGACCCAGGGAGGAAAAGCTGATTTCCCCAAAGTCACATTGCAGAAACAGGTCTAAAACCCAACTCGTCTAAGGTTAATCAGGGTTGAATTAACAGAAAGAACTAAAGTGCTTGCACGCAGCTTTCTGAGTGATCCAGCAAAAGTTACATGAGAAGTTACATGAGAATGGTCTCCTGACAGAAATACGCTACGCTCAGCCTTGCTCTTTGGCTACATCTATACAGTGGGACATGTGTTATACACATCTGAACTAGCAGCTCTGATGTATCTGAACTCTGGGCAACTGCTTTGATTTCTTGCCTAAGCTATAGGCTTCACTTTCTGCCTCTATGCCTTGCTTGCTTTTGATGTCCAACATCTATAGACATACACGGGCTAACTTGATGCTTCTACCCTGCTGCAGCAACACCATTAACAGCATGGAGATGAAGCTTGAATCTTTCACTCTGTCCATGATACCAAAAGAGATTTATAAAATCCAAACATGTAAACTTCAAGCAGTGTTTTGGATAGTAATGTCTAAATACTTACTGAGGATTTAGTATAATACTGCACTCTCCCATACAAGTAATAAACTCCATTGACTTTTTTTTTGGTATGAATAAGGACAAAATTTGTCAACAGAAAATTTACAAGGTAGCAAGAACACAGAGAGCTTGTCTGAGCAAGAAGGGGACATTTGTAGAAAACTAGCCAGTCTTGCTGTCAGTAGTCTTACATGTTGATGTGAAGCAAAAGTCTCATCAATATGAAAAAATAGATGTCAGCCTTAGTGAGCAGTGGAGATCACATACTGCAGTGGCAGAAAATAAATGGAACACAAATGTGTTGCCTGGAATTATTTGCCAGGAATTTAATCTGTATCCAGTTTCTGAAAATACCAGCAGTGCAGAAGCATTTGGTTTCTAAACCTGTAATAATTGTACTTCATCTGTACAATAAATTATTTATATGAAAAAAAATGTAAGACTGTAAACAGGCTCCCTCCCAAGATGAATGAATCTGCAGATATGCATAAATATTAAGAGTACCCACCAAGCACCCACAGATATGACATAGGAAAATTTGTAATTAATGATATGGCAATTACAGAAGGAAACAAGAAGCTTATATCCCAGAGTAAGCAACCTTTCAGTGAATGAAGGAACTAATTTTTTATGCATTCAGATTAGAAATGAGATTTTTTTCTCTGGAATACCTTTTAATTTTGATACAAGGTAATTCATACAAAATTCCATCCTGTGGAGGCATGCATAAAGCCAAAGGATATATATACAGAAAAAAAAATAATCTAAGCTCCGATGTAGCCACAAGGAATACATTTTAATCTCAGCTCTACAGGAATCTCTTCAGGGCCTTGTGGAGTAAGGCTGAGATGAAAAGAAGCCATTTAAACACTGACAGATCAAATATTGCAACACTATAAAATCAGGCACTAACACTGTTGGGATAACTTGGAAGATCAAACCAGGGCCACTGTACACTTTGTGATGTAGCCAGGGGAAAGAGTTAAGTTCCCTTATAAAGATGGTTCAGTGATGAGTGTCTTGAGGCATCTGGCTGACTTAGAATGGTCCACAGAAACTCCCTCTGCAAGGGAGTTGCTCAAAGCTAATCAGCAGAGGAACGAGCAGAGGCAGTATCTGAATTCCTGTTTCTCCTTAGCAAAAGCATGAATTCAGTTTGCTCATAGGATGTTTCCATCCACTTGATAGTATTTTGTATCCTGATGGTTGCAGTATTCTTGTGGGGGATATGACTTTGAATCCCATCAGACTAGGAAGGGAATTAAACCCTGACCTTGTTTTCCTGGATGAGGTAGCACTTGGCAGGATCCAACTCTACAAATCACTGCCACCACTCCATGTGCTGAGTCTGAGAGATAACAGATGTGCCACTGTGCCTTTTGTAGGACTTGGTGCTGTCAGTGGTGAGGGTGTCTCCATGAGATTAAGGTCAAGTGCCAAGGGCAAGAGAACTTTCATAGCTAAAATAAAAGCACCTGGTGAATTTTAGGTTCAGTAGCAGCTCACTTTGGACCATTTGATCTTAAATACTGGATTATGCCTTATGGCCATTTTAAACGCTGTCCTGCGAGGGTGGGGTTTTTGTCTCTCATACTTAACCTCTGTGGTCTTGTTACTGCTTTGTCAGATTCTCTTGAAGTCTTATTGTTGCTGAAATAATTAATAGCTCAAAAATCAAATAAAATTTCAAACATTATTGTCATATCCAGCCTTTAAGTGGAGATCAGGGGTATCAGCCCATTTGGATTTTATGTGATGCACTCTGATTTTCTTTCAGTCCTAGTTTCAAACAGCTGGATACTGCCTCTAGGAAGAAACAGAATTATTATTTTTAAAAACTACATATGCCTGTCACACTCTCTTTGAAATGCTAATGGCAATAGAACTGAGAACTCATTTTCTATTCTGACAGGCAAATGATTAAGTCAACCCGTCTGTCCCTCTTCGGACTCTGTTTGAGCTGTCCAGTAGCCATGATGCTTTGGCAATGAAATCAGATTTCAGAGGAGAGATCTGATTGTGGAGGAGATTTCCTTTGTGCAGACACACATGTAAATCTTTATACAGAAAAAAGAATTGGCTCTGGGGTACCATATAGCAAAATAGGAGGTTGATTAAGTCTTCTGTGATAAAAGAGTTAAGCTTCTGGAACTAAAGTGTTGTTTATTTTCTGTCAGGCATGAAAATATCACTCAGTGTCTTTTCTTTATCTGGTCTGTGAACATGTATTTCGCAGTGTACATTAGATACTCAATCCACTCTGACCCACAGTTTTGTCTCAAAGACCGTATATCCTCAGCACAGTAACCCTTCTCTACCGCTTTCTAAGAGGCTTTCCTTCTATTTGTGTAAGAGCAGGAGTTCTGACAATGGTTCTTAAAACCAAATTAATCTCTTAATGAGGAACATAGGTAGCTGATGCAAAATTTCAAACAGAATGTTGAAAAATAAACTGTTCATAAGAATATGAATGAGTTTCACCTATAAAGTGCCATGAGACCATTTAAATTCCCACTGTAACTGCAGAACTACTTTGAATTGTGCCAGAGCAGGGAATTCCCCCTCCTGTGAAGATGCTGCAAGGGGAAAGAAGGAGCTTGTTTGAAACAAATAAGTATCTAGTCCCTTCCAATATTAAGAGCAACTGCCCCTTAAAATTGTGAATTAATTTAAGGCAGTTGTTATAAGTTTTGAAATGATCAGGAACAAGATGTGTCTATGTGAGTGTGTATGTGTAGGAGGCAGGCAGAAAGGGGGCAACAAACTATAATACATACTCAGAAATGTAGGTCACAAGTGGGCCAATTAGACTAATGAGTCTGACTCTCCCCTGTCATTTTCTCCTCATTTTAACCAGTGCAAGCCCACAAAATTTTCACCAACTCTAGAAGAAATTTAAGGCTTCTAGTATAAAAGACATAAAATCTCAAAAATTTTGAGTGTGCCAGGGAAAGAGTGCAGGGGAGTTCAAGTACATTTCCAGTGTCATGTTAACCTCCGATCATCTCAGTTTACTTGGCATATATCTATTGGAAATATAAGAAACTGTTTTTTTTAAATACAGGGGGGTTTATTCAATTTAAAAGTATTGACCAGTAAGCATTTCTATGCATTTCTTGTAGGTTAACATCTTGTAGATTATCATCTACAAGCATCCGTGCTTTATTTAGAAGCTTATATGATCAATCTTTTGATAGCACACAACTAGATGTTTCAGCCATGGCCTGATAATTTTCTACAAAAAAAAAAAAATAAAAATGCAGGAAACCTTTCAGCCTGGTGACTTCTTTTGCAGGAATTTTTAGCTGCCTGAAATTTCTCTTTAGTTGTGTCTCCTTATAGCTTGCAAATGTGCAAAGTATCATGTCTGGAGTATTTAGCAAATGATGTATCATGCTTTTTCTAGCTCATCAGTGCTTTCATTTTCCAGTGCATTGGCTAGTTTCATATAACCTTTCAGAGTAAAAGGAAAACCCATTTAAAATGTTTTTGGTTTTTGTTGTTTGGAGCAGAGTCTGTTACCTAATTTCGTCAGCCTTGATAATTCTGTCAACCTTATTAACCCAACCACGATGTGGCCAATTTTTAATCCGGTTTCATATGAGCTTTTAACTGTAAATATCAGTAATAAGAGAGTATTTAGATAGTTCAGTTTTGCTCTGAAATTCTAAAACTCTGAAAATATTTATGTAAAATGAATCTATGTGATAACTCTCTTCTGATTTCGTATCTTGGAATTTTAAATCAATTTGTTATTTAATGATTTTAAAAGGTGCAGTATTATGAAGCAAGGCAATAGCTTCAAAGCTATTATTATAGCATCCGTAATCCTGAGGCAATTTCACTTTGCTTACATTGGAAACAGTTTGGTACATTGGATGTTCTAATAAAACTGACGGTTTTGATCAACCATATCTAAAGCTACAGGAAGATTTAATAATTTCTCCAGAGATGAGTAAGTAGTATATACAGCTGTATTTAACCAATACCATGGGTAAAGCATAAACATGAGGGAGGGACATTTAGAACCATTGTGACAATCTGAGAAAGACATCTTCATCTTGTTCATGTGTGTTTTCAAAATAAAAGAAACAAGCTTGAGAAATCACCTGTTTTTACTTAGGTGCCCAAACTGTAGACCTCTAAGTGTAAACTAGATATCCTAAGCTGCCTTAACCATCTACATGGGCAAATATGCAAGTAGATCAATTCAGCTTATTCTAAGATATGTCTCTAGTATAAGCCTGATAAACTATCAACAGGAGGTGCCTCTTATTATCCCTCAGTTAGAAACAGAACACAATATCAGCTAAGGCTTAGGCATCTAACTTAGAGATGTCACAAATAAAGGAAATAAACCTTAAGCCCTATTGAACAGATTTATGAAAAGTGCTTTTTACATCTGGGTCTCTGATAGACAATACATCCTCCAAATCTAGACCTTCAAAGGGTCTTCTGAAAATCAGTGGGGGAATTATCTTTAGTAATTTAGTCCATGGCTGGTTTAAACCACCATCTACTAGAGTATAAGCTTTTAAATTTAGAGCTGATAAATTAATTTGTAAAGGTATTAGTGATCAGTCTGGCATTCCTGTTCTCAGTCTGTTTGTCTTTTGGCTTAATTTTGAGAAAAGATACTGCCAAACTTTTCTTTTGACTTTTCCAGGAAGCAAGCTTTTTCATCCCAAGAATGTTTTTGTGATATAAAAAGAATTTCCTTTCCAAGATCAGGATAGACAGTTGACATCTTGAAAGTTTTTGGCACAATGATGATAATTTTCTGTTTGTTAGTTTGTTTGTGTCAATCAAAATACACTGTTCAAATTGACTATGAAAGGGTTTTAGATATTGGTTCATTTTTATAATCTCTCTTGTTATCTTAAATTATGAAGCTAAATATAATTTCAAGATGGGAAACTGGAATATTTATTTTATAAAGCAAGTGGATCAAAAAATATCAATACTGCTCCTTTTCAATGTTTAAATTTGAATAAATTGGGGTTTTTTTTTGACAACAAAGCCTATCATCACCAAAATACCCAACCAATTTTAAGGACTATCTTGTTTTCCCATACATGGGTATGTGACAGCCTGTTCTGAGCTGGAGGTAATAAGAAAGCTCTGTCCTACTCCCCTGCCTTTGACGGTCCAAACAAAGGCTATGTGATAGCAAAAGACATTGACTCTTTCTTTATGTGACGTCAATGTACCGTGTGAGGTTGTACTGCCTGTTAACGAAAGGATAGAAAAGGAAGCTAGACTAGCAAATAACAATAAAATATCTCAATAGATGCAGAAATAGAACCACACAGTGGAAATGTTCAGAGATCAAGGATCTTGCAATCAGTCACACACAAAATCATTGCTTTCATAACTGCAGGTTGTTGCTTCTCCCATTCTCAAATAGGCAGATACACACAACAGACTTACAGGAGCTGTAAATAAAGGATAAATCTAAACTAATATAGCTAGGCTTCATTAGATAGGCAAGAAGACATACTGTCTTATAAAGTCTCTGATTTCCTGAGATTTTTATTGGACAAACTATTTGGGAAGTAACATGCATTCAAGGCATTGATAGCTGTGGGATGAACTGCGGTGTCATGGATATCTGGAATGCATTTCTCATGGCCTGATGCTTGTAGTTCACTTTGCAACCTTAGGTTATCTAACAGCTTGAACCTTAAAGAGAAATTAATTTCAACCCTTACATACTACTCTGTGGAAGTCTGCAAGAAATTTAGCAAAACTTAGTGATAAAAGCTTTATAAATGAAGTTAGATATACGTAGATGAGATAGACTGGGTTTAACTTTAGTGGATGCAATAAGACATTTTCAAGGGCAGAAATAATACTGTTTCTGCAACATCTGTGATTACCTATGCTGGAAAAAAAGGCTGAAGACCTGACAGGGAATATATTCTATGAAGATATTTATCATCAATTGACCGTTAACAGTCAAAGTGAAGGTTATGCACTCTGTCTTTGACGTGATGAGGAGCTGACATTGCAAAAACAGGCCCCTACCCTAAAGCTAGTTTGGTATATTCAGGCTCAGATCTCATTTCAGGGAGAGTATCATTCAGGGGACAAAATATCTTCAGAACACAAATATCACTTGCTAGTATTTCACAGGGGAACAATGCCTTCTTTAGTTCAGGAATCTGGGAAAATTCCTCCCCCTTGTCTCCTTACACATTTTAGCAGAGCAAAAATTATAAGCAACCCGGAAAACTCTCAAAACAAAAGAGCATCTGCAGAACTCCTTGCTACTTGTTTCCTGGTTTATGTGAAAGATAAGGTTTATTAATTTTTAGCAAAGGTTAAGTATGGTTTTGTTACTTAGCAACCATGATTAATTTTAAAAGTTTTGTTTCAAATTTTATGATGTATTTATCCATGTTTTATTCTGCCCCTTTTCTGCTCACAAGAATTCAAACTCAAGAAAGTTTAAATGCAGCCAGATATCTGAACTCACAATCTTTGTTCCTACCTGCTTGCAATAAACATGGAAAATCAGAACTAAAATACAATCCAAACCAAGAGAGCCATTGCTATCTCATCTACATGAGGATCTATTCTCAGCTGGTGTTCAATTTGTACTGTGATGGCTTAGGTGGAGAAAATCACCTAGAGCAAATCACAAGGGTATTTTTAGTCTTTGTTTTATTTATTTTCCTTTTCAGTGTCTTGGTTGTGGTGGAGCTTCATGCATTATCAGTTTCAACCTAAAAATGAAAGCCTGAATGGAGGGGTATTTTCAAAATTAATTCTGGAAAGTGTGATTAATTTGGGAATTAGTTAAAATATTAGTCCTGCTAGGTTTAGCTTATATTCATGTATATTTTAAGTCCAGATGAATATTTAACGTAGTGCAATACGAACTATAAAGCTTGTGTGCCCAAAGACACATTTTTTCTCCCAAATATGCCAGTTACTGCGATAAAAGCTATTGGTTGTCTCTAAAATCTTTTCTTTGCTTCCCCATTTTACAATATTAAGTTGACATCCTAGCTTAACTAAAATCAATGGGAACTTTCCTATTGAGTTTCCTGGGGTCAAAATTTTACTCTGAGAAAAAACAAAGGAAATTGTTAAAAAAAAAAAAATCATACCTGAAGGTATGAAAGGCTAAAGTAGCCAGCTATCATAGCTGCTAATCTCTTGTTTTTCCCTGGAAACTGTGGAACACAGCACACGTGTTAACATCAAACTGCAGAGGCCTCCAGCCGCTCAGGAGCTCCACTCTTGGGAGCTGGCAGAGCAGAAGTTACCTGAAAGTTGGCAGTTCTCACTGTTTGCACTTTTTAACATCAGTGGTGTTCAGAAACCCTTGTGAATGTAGTATGGTACAAGGCATTGCAAATGTGCTGATGTAGTGAGAGGGTGCTTATTTTGGAGTTTTTACTGTACTTGTAATACACCTATTTCTGTGCATAGCAGTGGAGTGAGCCTGAAGAAATACTGGAAGCCAAGTAGCATGATTGCTTGAACACTTCGGTATATGCCCTGAGTCTTGGTCCATGCTATGCTGCAATGTAGTGTTCTAATTAAGGTGAAGGTGAAATTTCAGATTCTCAGGCAGTCAACATAGATGTGGATTTCACTTATCAGGGCAAAAAAACCCAGCCTGTTTCAAACCCCTGTAGGTACATGGAAAGCTTTGGAAGATTCACAGGATGAGGAATATAAAAAAAGAGAGAACTAGAAGGACAGGATGAACTTTTGCCAAACTGCTTTCATTTCCCTCTCTTTTGGAGAAGGTTTCTGTTCTTATTCAGTCTCCTATAAGCAAAAAGGGCAACTATCTGGGCCTGATCTCATGGGAAGCAATGGTGAAAATCAACAAATGTTGGTGTAGGCAGGCAAGAGTGGATATCTTGCCCTCTGCCAGAGGCACTCAAGAACCTAATTTGGGCCTTAATGATTGTGTCTTCAACCTTCCCACTTGAGAAATGGCTTTTAACTCTCCACTCCACCTTAGTTCAGAGCAAAAGTAGTGTGATTGTTTTTCGAATGGAAAAATCCTAGGTGAAGCTCAGTGCACAGGCACAGAGGAGAAGCAGCAGCCTCCAGAAGGGCACTAGCACAGGGCAGCCAGCCTCCTGCTGCCTCCCAGACACGTCCCTTTGGGCAATAGCCTGCAGAGGTGCCTCCAGAGTGCAAGCCTGCTTGCTTTGCGGAGACGTGTACACCTCACCTGTGTGTTCATGAAGACCAACTGCTGCCCTGCACCTCTTCTCAAAGCCTGGGAAGCTTCAGGCAGGCATCCACACTTCCCATTCCTCCCTGAACAGAACTTTATCTCCGGGAAAACAGAGAAATATCTAGGGGGTGGAACATGTACATGGGAGGTTCTTGCTTAATTCCACGAGTGTTCCACAGATGGATACCAACACACAGCATAAGCCACTTTGTTTTTTCCATTAGTGTTTTCATCCCAGTATTCATTTGCATGGTATTTGGGATATTCAGACCTAGAAAACTGACTTCATACTTTTAATTCTACACAAAAAATAATTACATTTTCTAGATTTAATCACCAGATTAAGTACATTTTCCAAATTTACTTTCAGAAACAGCAACTGACATTTCCTTTAAAAAAATTGGGGGGGGGGAGAAAGAAAACCATCCCTGAGCTGACAGAATGCAACAGTAGGAGGCAAGCATTCAGCTGGCAGTTACTTACTTCCTGGCATGCAATTTTAATTAAGGAGTCAGCATGTCTGCTACACAAGCACACAGGAGGCAGTAACTAAAAATGACTGGGAAAATGTCCATGGATAAAAAGGTAGGAGAAAGAAACAATGACACTGTATTTCAGGAAGCTAATTGAATATGTTCATCCCTACTTTTCTCTAGATAAGACCTGTTACCAAAGAAAAAGCAAGCACAAATTGCTGTATCACAGAATATCTATTTTGGGTGTATAGTCAGAGGTTCACTATTGATCCAAGATAATTCAAAGACAGCATTTTTATTTTTTTTTTCCCCAGGTAGGTCTGCATTTGCACCAGTGTTCAGATCTGTGCGATAAGGTCTTGTCTTTCTTTTTATGCTAGGGAAACTGCATTCACAGCAGTTACCTCTTTCACTGAGCAGTTAAACTGATCAGTGCGTAAGAAACAGAAATGACCTGCTCAGAAGTCATGTTCTGAGATGTCAGTACATATTTTTAAACCAAAGCCAGGCCAGAAATCTTTCTTTCCTTAGACCATAGCTGTAGTGATTATCTAGCTAAGTAAGTCAGCAAGTAGATTGCTTTAAATCACTTCCAGTAATTTTTCATAAATACGTTTTTCCTCAGTATGATGATTTTTTCTTCTCTCACAGAACCAATCATTAGGACATAGAGGCTGATTCATATCCTGTACTTTCAACAACCATTATTAATCATACAAATATCTTTCCAAAGAGGTACTGTGAAATCCTGCATTGAAATCTCATTGTTGGTTCTTACTTTCTCTACTGGTAAATAATAAAATGTAACACCGAGGAATAAAAAGGAGGGAGCTCATGCACCTGTCTTGTTTTAAACTATACACATCAGTCTGAAACAGCTGGGACTAAAAATAGTTTGTGAAGGAAAAGCAAATCAATATGATATGACTTAAAAAGTAGAGCTACAGTTTCTGTGGAGAAAAGAACTGGTCAGCTAATCTGTCTTTCTGTCTTTCTGTCACTTTCACTTATTAAGAGCTCTTTGACTAGCAGGTGCATAATTCATACTTATGGTTAAAGAAATTGCTGGGTGAATGTTAGAGAAGTACAAAGAATTCAGATGACAGAATCAAAAAATCTTTAAAACTTTTTTTTTTTCTTTTTATAAGTGCTATTTAATGGGCTCATTATGGGTGAAAAAATAATTTCTGAGAGAAAGTAACTTGGGATGAAACACTGAACAATCAGTAATGACTTTCTTACTCCTTCTGTTGAACTGCTTTTATGCATCAGGACTGATGGGATAGTGTTTGGAGAAACTGGGACCACGGTATGATCTGTGTGAGGTTGTGCATGTCTGTTCTGTTTCTGCATAGCCATGGAGACTATATCAAAAAGATCATAATGTCATTACTTAAGATTTTGATGTCTTACTCATATGAAAAAAGCTAATGAGAATGGTGGGGTTCTTTTCTTTTCTTTTTGTCTTAAGCTAACACAGAGGAAGAATTTCCTTTTACTGAGCAGAGGAGAAAACATCCTCATTTTTTTCTTCTCATAACCCTAAGAAATCCAGACACAGATAGAATAGCCTGAAGACTTCTGCAGTTTATATCAACTGACAATGACCATTTCAGGAGCCACAGACTCCCTGAAAATTGCTATAGTTTACTGTCAGTTGCTTCTCCTACCTGCCTTAAGCTACAAAATGCCCTAAAGGAATTGCACACAGGGACAAATAAAGACCCAGTAATAAGCCCTGTATCATGGAGACATTCTCAGGAAGGTATTTGTAGGCAAAAAATGGAGAAGGTAATAACCAGTAGCTCTACAGCTACTAAGTTTTGCTCCCAGACCACAGCCATGCCTGTTAGTCTTGACTGGTCAGGGTCTACACAACAATAGCAATAACAACAACAACAAACAGTAATAACAGTAATAACAGTAAACAAGACAAAAGATATACAGAGAAATACCGCAAGAGACACAGCCAGCCCACCTCGTGCTTCCCTGGACAAAAGCCACAGGAAACTCTTCTCGTGCTTGGCACATGGACCTGACATCAGCACGGTATGAATAACCTGGCTAGAGCCCCCTCCCCACTGCTGGGGAAACTTAACCCTACCCCGGTTGAACCAGGACAATCATTTTATGTGAAGACATTAAAAAGTTTTTAGATGAAATAAAGATGCCTTCAGGCAGTTTTCATTTGCAACAAAAGAAATTATTCAACTGATCGCTGTATTGCAGATAGCATGGTTCCTGGCTGCATGGCAGGGAGAGTATTTTCATATGGATGAGTTGATCTCGATTAATTTATTTGTGATACTCAGGTACGCCTCTGTAGGCACCAGAGCATGGTTGTTACACTGTGATTATCTAAGCATGTGCTTGCACACATGTTCATGTATTGTACTTCATTTATAGCAGCTCATGGATGATGTTTCCTCCTGCTGAGGGATGCAGGAAGAAAGTCTATCCTTTGCAGGCCATGAAGGGGGCAGAGAAGAGGTCCTGTCCCCTCTCAACACCCAAGTGCTCCCCCCCTGCTCTGTACCCAGTATGTGCAGAGAGGAGAAAAGCTGGGAAAGAGAAAAGAGCCCAGGACTTTTGATACTGGGGAGAGGTGGATGAGAAAAGGGAAGGGAAGGGAAGGGAAGGGGAAATTTGGAGGTTAGGAAGTGCATGAAACAAAAGCAGAGTGCTCTTTCCGAGGCAATATTAGAAGTCTGCAGGAGCCTGGGAGCAGGAAAAGCACCCTATTAAATGCATCACTGGTGATGGACATCCAGCAGGGCTTGGAGAAGACTTCTTAATAATCTGTATATATTGATTTTTCCTTTAAGGCATATACACAATATTAACGAAATTGAAAGGAAAATACTCCTTGGTAAACATTAGTGGTCTTCTGGAATTTTCCAATGGAAAAACAAGCCAGACTTTTAAATTTATAAAATTTAAACTCAAGTTGTAAGAGCTGTTTGTTCCTCTTCCAAATCTGGTGTGACCCTTATCTCCAATTTGACTCTGCTAGAATATACTTTTCAAGGATATTCCATGATTTTACACAAACTCACTTGCTTATTTCAAATTGTTTTCCCAAACTCTCTACCATTCTACATTTGGGGTATATAGCAGCAACTCATATATGCCTCTGGACACAGGTAATTAAATATTTAAATATTAATTCAGGTTATTTTTGATTTAGTGTATCATTTGTACGACGTGTGTAAGCAGCCCAGAGGCTTGCCAAGAACAGAAACAAAATCAAAACATGCATGAGGAAGAGATAGTCAAAGAAATGAGAAAACAGGAGAATAATTGCCTCTGACCATCATTTTACAGTTTGTAGATAACTTTTGAAAAAATATTAACTCATTTTTTGTGTTGCTTATATTATTGCAGTCTCTGTGACTGTGAGGAAAGCAAAACCAACTGATATGGTCTTGGAGTTTTAAAATGTTATCACTGCTACTGAAACACAGTATCTCTTTTTAGAGGTACTTGGGCTTGGGTTTTTAAAGCATTCAACCTGTCAGACGGATGGGTTCCCTACAGGATAGGTGGAATTTAAGGGAACAAATATCATGGTCTTCAGAGTAAACCTATTCATAATAAATAGAACGGAAAACACTTGGGTAGGTTCCCAAATATGATGAACAAATTAAGATTCTCTTGGGTATATCCAATTTAGGTTATCTGTAAAATTTAGCTGTACAGCTGCAGCATTAAAAGCTCAAAGGACTTTATCTTGCCTGGTATCACTGGCCGCTATCCAGTAAAGCACTTACTTACACATTTCTAATTTTAAGGACATGATGCCCTGGTTTCAAACCAGAATACCCAGCAGCGTATTGGAACAAACAAGTGATAAGCAGTTTGACAAGCCCTGCAACAAATACTATCCTGCTGCTTCTTAAAGACAGTTACATGTTGTTGATTCAAATATATTGCTGAGGAGAGGGGATCTGAAGAGGATAGCTGTGGTGGGGGACCCCTCTGAAAGCACCAAAACCCCTCAGCAAAACTGCAAGACGAGAAGGCAGAAGCCCAGGGAAGAGGGAGAGCCTCAAGTCACCTTCCCTCTGAGTGGTAAGAGTGAGCTGCTGCGAATGAGGGAGTGGGGACTCAGGGCAGGCAGAGACTGGAGTGATGATGCCCAACACACCTTATGTGCAAGAGCAGCCCCCAGGTAGTGCGAGCGAACAGGGTGGGCAAACAGGGTGTGGCGCGGCAGAAGGGTGCAGTGCGGCAGTTGGCGCAGGCCAAGCAAGCCGACAGGGCACAGTCCATCTACTGGGTCTAGAACTTATCTGAGCTAGTTCCATCTTATCATCCTCCATGAGCAGACTGAACTATGGTCTCCACTCGTGTCAAAACCACCACCAGAAAGAACATGCTGACCCAGACGGAGCTGCCACGCAAACATGCAGCGGTCCAGGTCCCGGGTTGCAGGGAGTGCCTGAGCCTGTCAGTCCTGTCAGAGGGCAGCAGTGACAGCACTTCTGTGAGCTGTGATCTGCTGGGTGACCTGCTCAGCCTGGTGGTGGAACTCAGAGATGGTGTTGAAAGATTAAGAAGTATTAGGGAGTGCAAAAGGGAGATTGACTGGTGGAGTAGCACCTTAGCACCTCTGAAGGAACAGGAGCAAATGGAGGCTCCAAACTAGGCAGGTGATCCCTCACCTTCTTGCTGCCAGTCAGAAGGAGGGAACCTAAGAGATGGGGGAGACTGGAAAGTGGTCCCTGCCCAGAGAGGCAGGAAAATCCTCTCCGAACCTCCCTCACCCTCCATGGTGTCCCTTCACAACAGATATGGTGCCCTGGAACTTTTGAATGGAGAAGAAAGAGGAGGAAGAAAATGAGTCAAGCAAGGAGGAAGACCAAGGTCCACCAAGGCCAGATCACTCTAGACCAGGTATTAAAACCAGTTCTAAAAACAATCCCAGAAGGGTCATTGTAGTGGGTGACTCCATTCTGAGGGGGGTCGAAGGCCCCATATGCAGGCCAGACCCACTTCATAGGGAAGTCTGCTGCCTCCCTGGGGCCCAGGTGAAGGACCTCACGGCAAAACTCCCTGCTCTGGTGAGACCCAAGGAATATTACTGTCTCCTGGTTTTTCAGGTAGGTAGCGATGACATTACCAGGAGAAGTCCTCAATCAATGAAGAGAGATTTCAGGGCCTTGGGGAAACTGATTAAGGGGTCGGGGGCACAAATAGTGTTCTCCTCCATCCCTTCAGTTGTGGGGATAGATGAAGAAGAATACAGGAGAACTCAACAGATGAACTTGTGGTTCCAAGATTGGTGTTACTGTCAGGGCTTTGGATTTTTCAATCATGGGTTGGTATACAGGACGCCAGAGCTTTTGGCATCAGATGGGATGCACCTGTCCCAGAGGGGGAAGAGGATCTTGGGGCAGGAGTTTGCTGGGCTCATTGAGAGAGCTTTGAACTAGATTTGAAGGGGGAAGGGGACAAAACATTGGCCCATCTGAAGTGCATGTATACCAATGCACACAGCATGGGTAACAAACAGGAGGAGCTTGAAGCCATGATGAAACAGGAAAATTGTGATGTAGTGGCTATTACAGAAACATGGTGGGATGTCTCCCATGACTGGAGTGTGCCAATTGATGGCTACAAGCTCTTTAGGAGGGATAGACATGGAAGGTGGGGTGGCACTCTATGTTACGGGCTGCTATGATTGCTTTGAGCACAAGTACAGTGAAGACAGGGTGGAGTGTCTTTGTGTTAGAATCAGGGGGAAGGCCAACAGGGCAGATGTTGTAGTAGGAGTCTACTATAGGCCACCCAACCAGGACAGAGATGTGGATGAAATACTCTATAAGGACTTAGGAGAAATGTCACAATCGCTTGCCCTTGTTCTTGTGGGTGACTTTAACTTCCCAGACATCTGCTGGAAATACAACACAGCAGAGCGAGACCATTCCCAGAGATTCCTGGAATGTGTGGGAGATAACTTCCTGGCACAGCTGGTGAGTGAACCGACCAGAGAAGGTGCCCTGCTGGATCTCCTCTTTGTGAACAGAGAAGGACTGGGGGATGATGTGGTGGTTGGAGGCCGACTAGGGTACAGTGATTGTGAAATAATAGAGTTCTCTATTCTTAGAGAGGCCAGGAGAGAGGGCAGCAGAACTGCCATCCTGGACTTGCAAAGGGCTGACTTTGTCTTATTTAGGCACCTGCTCGACAGGATCCCTTGGGAGATGGTCCTGAAGGGTATAGGGGTCCAGGAAGGTTGGGCACTCTTTAAGAAGAAAGTGTTAATGGCTCAGGATCACACTGTCCCCAGGTGCTGTAAGAGAAGCTGGTGACAGAGAAGACCACCCTGGCTGAACAGGGAGCTTTGGCTGCAACTCAGGGAGAAAAGGAGAGTTTACAGCTTTTGGAAGAAGGGACTAGGGACTCACAGTGATTACAAAGATGCTGTGAGGCTATGCAAGGTGGAAATCAGGAGGTCTAGAGCCCAGCTGGAAACTAATCTGGCTTCACCATTCTAGGATAACAAGAAATATTTGTAAGTATGTCAGCAGCAAAAGAAAGACCAGGGAGAGCCTCCATCCCCTGCTAGACACAGGAGGAAACATGGTAACACGTGATGAGGAAAAGGCTGAAGTGCTTAATGTCTTCTTTGCCTCAGTCTTTAATAACAAGACCAGTTGTACTGAGGGAATCCAGCCTCCTCAGCCAGAAGACAGAGCCTGGGAGAACAAGCCCCCCACATTCCAGAAGGAGATAGTCAGTGACCTGCTGCATCACACAGACACACACAAGTCTATGGGACCAGATGAGATACACCCGAGAGTGCTGAAGGAGCTGGCTGGGGTGCTCGCCAAGCCACTTTCCATCATTTACCAGCAGTCCTGGCTGACCGGGGAGGTCCTGACAGATTGGAAATTGGCCAGTGAGATGCCCATCTATAAGAAGGGTCGGAAGGATGATCCAGGAAATCACAGGCCTGTCAGCTTGACTTTGGTGCCTGGGAAGCTGGTGGAGCAGCTCATCCCAAGTACCATCACACAACACATGCGGGACAACCAGATGCTCAGGCCCAGTCAGCATGGGTTTATGAAAGGCAGCTCCTGCCTGACAAACCTGATCTCCTTCTACGACTGGGCGACCTGCTTATTGGATGAGGGAAAGGCTGTGGATGTTGTTTATGTTGACTTCAGTAAGGCCTTTTACACCATTTCCCACAGCAGTCTCGTGGTGAAACTGGCTGCTCGTAGGTTGGATGGGCAGACACTTTGCCGGGTAAAAAACTGTCTGGATGGCTGGGCCCAAAGAGTTGTGGTGAACGGAGTTAAATCCAGTGGTGGCCGGTCACGAGTGGTGTCCCCCAGGGCTCGGTTTTGGGGCCACTCCTGTTTAACATCTTTATTTGTGATCTAGATGAGGGGATCGAGTGCACCCTCAGTCAGTTTGGAGCTGACACCCAGTTGGGTGGGAGTGTTGATCTGCTCGAGGGTAGGGAGGCTCTGCAGAGAGACCTGGACAGGCTGGAGCCATGGGCTGAGCCCAACTGGGGGAGTTTCCATAAGGCCAAATGCCGGGGGCTGCCCTTGGGCCACAACAACCCCCAGCAGTGCTACAGGCTTGGGGAGGAGTGGCTGGAGAGCTGCCAGTCAGAGAGGGACCTGGGGGGGTTGATTGACAGCCGGCTGAACAGGAGCCAGCAGTGTGCCCAGGGGGCCAAGAAGGCCAATGGCATCCTGGCTTGTGTCAGCAATAGCGTGGCCAGCAGGGACAGGGAAGGGATCTGACCCCTGGACTCGGCACTGGTGAGGCCGCCCCTAGATTCCTGTGTTCAGTTTTGGGCCCCTCACTACAAAAAGGACATTGAATGACTCGAGCGTGTCCAGAGAAGGGCAACGGAGCTGGTGCAGGGTCTGGAGCACAGGTCGTACGGGGAGCGGCTGAGGGAACTGGGGGTGTTTAGTCTGGAGAAGAGGAGGCTGAGGGGAGACCTCATCGCCCTCTACAGCTCCCTGAAAGGAGGGTGCAGAGAGCTGGGGATGAGTCTCTTTAACCAAGTAACAAGTGACAGGACAAGAGTGAATGGCCTCAAGTTGCACCAGGGAAGGTTTAGACTAGATGTCAGGAAGCATTTCTTTACAGAATGGGTTGTTAGGTGTTGGAATGGGCTGCCCAGGGCGGTGGTGGAGTCCCCATCCCTGGAGGTGTTTAAGAGTCGGGTCGACATAGTGCTGAGGGATCTGGTGTAGTTGGGAACTGTCAGTGCTAGGTGAACAGTTGGACTAGATGATCTTCAAGGTCCTTTCCAACCTAGATGATTCTGTGATTCTGTGATATTATTTTATGAATATGTATTGAAGATATACCTAGATTATTTTTTTTCCCTCCGTTTCTTTCAGTGCTAAATACAGTTAGCAGAATAGTTGCTGTCTCTGCAGCCTAATATCCAGATAAATAATAATCCACTTCTGAATCTGTACTTGAAAAACGGAACAGAGAAAAAGCAAATGCTAATATGCATTTTTGTGATGTCAATTTTTTTTTGCTGCTGTTGCTTATACATAGCCATATCTTGTCAGATTAGGATTCCTGGAGATTCTCTCTGTGAATATGTATTTAGTTTTTCCACCTTGTTATGAACATGTTATTAGATTTTCCCATCTGTCATTTGCTTACCATAAATGTCATCAGTTGCTTTTTTTCTCCTACTTTTTTTGAAGTAAAAGGATACTTTTCTCATCCAGCTTCAACCAAAATGACTACAATAACAAAAATGCACCTTTCCACAGCATTTTATTGTATTTCCAGCAAAACTCACAATTTAGAGCATCTTCCTTTAGGTGAACAGAGAACAATGAAAGGCCCATGCTCTTATCAACTGCCATCCAACCCATGGATGATAAGGGTTGTTAGTGTTACATGTATTAAAGGATAAACTCTTGTGTCCAGAATATTTAAGGGTAGACAAGACAAATTTTTTGATCAGAAGTCACCTTTTGGCTTTAAGTTCTTTAAGTCACATTAATAGTATTTTCATACTATGCCTGACCACATAGCACAATCCTAAATTCTCAGAGAGCAGTAATTCTTCCTACGGTTAAAGACACTGATTTGTCACAAAACTCATCTACACTATATTCTGTGAATAAACTGTATTTATTCACAAAACTCTGTCTTAGTTGGCCACCTGTGAAATCCATTCAGATAATTATTTTTACAATGGTTAAGTTGTCTTGGTACTATGTCTTTAACGGGTGTTTCAAGAAAACAGTGTCTTAAATAAGTCAGAACGATACCAGTGGTGTGGTTGTGGGTCACATCAAAGGAAAAAGCATTGATGACTGGACAGCTGTTAGGTCTGTTAGAAATTTGGGATTTATACACTATGTGGAATCTTCATGTAATGAAGCATTCCTACAGTTTTGTGTGCATTTGAACAAGCTCAGTCAAACCCTAATCCGGTCTCCTGAGGGATTTCTAGACAATTGCCTCCTCTTTTGTGCATATGCTTAAACATTTCTTTCAGAAGAAAACGAGTGTGACAATACAGAGGAGAGGATTGTTTTCATAAAAAGTAGCTGCAAACTGAACTAGCTGGGAAATCCAGCCAGTTTTCTTTATCTATTAGCTTCAAAATGTGAGGTCTAGGGATCATGCAGGGTGCCACTGGGCTCTACTGTCTCAAAAGGATGCTGTCTCACCTACAGGTAGTTCTGAGACTGGGGAACAGTTAACCTTACTGACTTCAGTAGACCTGGACAATATACAATATTACCACAGTATCCTCCACATAAGTCTCATCTGAGTTACTTTAAGACAATGTGAGAACTACTTCCTTTTTTTTTTTTTTTTTTTTTTTTTTTTTTTTTTTTTTTTTTTATACACTACTCAGTTATCAGCAGGTGGAATACTATGTGTCTTTCCAGCCACATTCATGTCATAGTGTACATATGGCTTGGGTAAGCAACTTCATATAAATCAGTCTTATGATCAGGTCATCTAAAGCCCTTTTAAATGACTGAACAATTTGGCTAAGGCAGACAAGTCCTGCACTAACCATTAGCATTTGTTGCTGATGCATTATACAGGTGTGAGTGATTAATAGTGGTGATCTGCTTATGTGGCATGGAGTGGTAACATTTTGAGTCACAGCTGGACAATGCTGCATCATTATTTCCTAATATTTTCAGCCGTTGAATGCCATCTTTCTCAATAATACCTGGCTCTGCATTTTTTCCAGGTATTGAGTCCTTCTGACCAAAGTGTTGCCCCCTTTACTACCGATGAGCTTTCACATTTCATCCTGAAGTTGGCTGCAATTTGCTAAAGCTGGAAAGTGGTGTGTACTGAATTACATTATCCCAACATGGGATAATTTTTATTTTTATGTATAGATTTAACAAAAGAATACAGTGAAAATTTCAACACTCCATGCACCTTCTTATGACCTTCAATATTGTCCATTTTCCCTGGCTTTTCTCCTTCTTCCAATGAAAATATTAATTCTAACTCAAATAATATTGAGCAACTTATTTTGAACGCCAGCAGTCTCTGAGAAGAAAGTGAGATAATGTTGGTACAGCAAGAAAAAAAAGGCTCAGGAAAGCTGAGCTACTGGTTAGCATGAGGCTATAGCAAAAGAGTGAAGAGAAGCTCGTGTCTCCTACCTGAGGATCCTCTCAGCCACTATACTGAACTTCTGTACATGAAGCAAGTGTTGAGTGGCAAGTACCATGTTGCTACATGAAGGTAATTTATTATTTGGTCACAGATCCATTAAACAGCTTCTGATGCAAATATATTTATAACTGATTATGTAATATTACATATTCGCTTCACTTAACTGTGATTAGCTGAGGCAATGCCAATTAAAACTGAAACTAAAAAAAGTGTGTGGATGATTATTTAGTTTTATCTTCCTTATGTTTTTTTAACTGTTACCTGCAATCCAATTAGTTTCATAGGCCATTAATAAATTCAAGGTCAAATTATATTACCTTTCTTAAAAATAAGAGGGAAATGAGCTAGAGGAATTGGAAATATCAGCAAGGCAAAGCTCAAGGACCCTAATAGATTTACTGACCTTTATTCTTGAGATGAGTTAGTAGCCATTATAATGCTGCGAACGTTTCCTTAAATAATTTAGATGCCAGCACTTGCTTCTTGGAGGCACTTCATCAAGATTCTGTGAGGCCAGCAGAGCATGGATAAATATGGACACTCCTCAGAAATAAAATAGACAAAATTACTGCTCTATTAAATCCTAGGTAGATGCCTTTAAGTTTCTGCTCAGCTGTTAAAAGAACTTCCAACATGCTTCTGAATAACAAGTTCAATAATGATGTGCATCCTGAAGCAGAAAAACATGAAGTGACAAAAAGCCCATTTATGTGTCTCTTCACACTGAGAATGTTTCTTCTATTTTCATTTTAGCAAAATTCCTTTAGCACAGGTGGCCCAATGAGAAAGAAACTGGGTAAAGAAAAGCCATAGCTTAAACCACATAGTTACCATATGTGAAGTAAAACCAAAACCATAGAACTTAACATAAAATATTGAACTTTTAATTAAATTTATTTTTTGACAGATAAATTGAATGTAAGTACCTTCTGTCTGCCTTTAAAAAATTAGTGATGAATCACATCCATTCCACTTCTGTGTACATTTCAGGAACAGACTCATAAAGGGAACCTTTAAGTACAATATCTGGGTTCCCATGACTTTTGCAATGACAGGGGCCTGAAGTCTAGATGTCTGATAATGCCCACACTTCTGCTGCCTGACATGCACAAGAACACCAAGCTGAACAGAAACCATGAACTAGGACTGCTTCCTGGTAGCTACTTACTGGTTCCCACCTTTTCAAAAATCCCCCCCAGCCAGCATTCAAAATGCCTTACAAATAGCAAAGGGCATTACAGATAAGATGAAAGATTGGTTAACAAATGAATTAGAAGGAATATAAAGTGTAGGTCATAATTTACAGGGGAAGAGGAGAAATTCATGATGTCACCGAGAGACAAAATGTTTTTGTTTTAATTTTCATTCAAGAGATCTGTTGCTCAATACATGGAAATTATTAAGGGTATAGGAAACAAGCCAGAAAAGGAAAAGAACAAGTGAAAGAATATTTGGATATGTATGATGTACTCAGACCAGGGATAACTCATCAAATTCTCCTGGTTGAGTACTTAAAGAATTTGCACTGAAAGAATTTCTAAATAATTTGCACTAAACTGTGAGACCTCATAGCAGATGGTGAGGTCTGCCAGGAGTAAAGAAAGATCAACTAAATGTGTCAGACTCACTCTGATATCCAGAAAGCAACTGAAACAAGTAATTAAAGAATCAATTGTAAATATTTAGAGGATAATAACTTGATAAGAAACGGCCAACACTAATTTGTCAACAGCAAGTTGTGTCAAAGAAAGCAATTCCTTCTCTGACTACCCAGGGACTTTGACCAGTCTAGCAGATGAAACAGCAATAAAAGTAATGTATCTTGGTTTTAGAAAGGATTTTGTTCCATTAAATTATTCTAATTTAGTTAGGGTGATATGACCCACAGGAAAAGTATATAGTTTGGGCATATATATGCATTCAAAATCTGCTCTCAAAAAACAGGTGTCACTTGCCAAAAAAGTGGAGTCATATGTCCAATAGGCTACCTTGGATAGCATTGTAGTTTTGGAGTTCCAGTAGTGTTAGTTTTATCTGTTATTTAGATCATGTGTAAGGGAATGATAAAATAAAATCTGTGGATAACAGAAAAGTTTTATAGGTAGTGAGCTCTTTGGAGACAGGTTTAGAATTCAAAACTGCATTGCTAAATTGGGTAAATGGTCTGAAATTTTAAAAAGTATTTAATAAAGAAGATAAGCTCAAAAAGTTGTATTTAGCAAGGCAGCACCAATTGTACAAATAAAAAATGGGGACTTAAGAGTCATAGAATCATAAAATGGTTTGAGTTGAAAGGGATCTTCAAAGATCACCATGGGCAGGGACATCTTTCACTAAATCACATTATGCAGAGCCCCACCTAACCTGACCTTGAATGCTTCCAGGGATGGTGCAGTCACAGCTTCTCTGGGCAACCTGTTCCAGTGTCACCCACCTCATCATAAAGAATTTCTTCCTTATGCCCAATCTAAACCTACCCTCTTTTAGCTCAAAGCCATTAGCCCTTGTCCTATCACTACATGCCTTTGTAAAAAAATCCCTCTCCAGCTTTCTTGTAGACCTCCTTCAGGTCTCCCTGGAGCCTTCTCTTCTCCAGGATGAACAGCCACATCTCTCTCACTCTTTCCTCATAGAAGAGTTGTTCCAACCCTTTGATCATTTTTGTGGCCCTCCTCTGGACCTTCTCCAGCAGGTCTGTCTTATACTGGGGACTCCAGAACTGGAAGCAGCATAGGTAGAGTCTCACGAGAGTGGAATAGAGTGGGAGAATCAACTCCCTCTACCTGCTGGCCACTCTTGTTTTTATACAGCCCAGGATACAATTGGCTTTCCGGTCTGCAAGTGCATATTGCCCCTTCATGTCCAATGTTTCATCCACTAGTATCCCTTAGTCCTTCTCCACAGGGCCACTCTCAATCCATTCATCCCCCAGGCTGTACTGAGATTGGGGATTGCCCCAGTCCAGGTGCACTTGGCCTTGTTGAACTTCATGAGGTTAGACATCATGAAGATTCTTCATGAAGGACTTCATGTTAACCAAATTAAAACCATTTAATTATTTTAGCACACTTTTTGCTGTTACAAGTACTGTTAGTATAATTTCATTAAAGTCTTGGCTATAATCAAAATTACAAATTTTTCCCTTTGAATTGGCAGTAAAAAGTAGCTACAAATGTATTTTGCTATTTCTATGCTTTGGAATCTTAGTAGCCACAGGACAAAAACATGAAAAAAGGCCAAACCAATTCCTCATTCCAATCAATCTCTAGCTATTTTCACAATTAAGAAAGAAGCCAATATAATGCTGTCAATTAATTGCTTGGTCCTGCTGAGATGCATCATTTTATCCTAGGGGAGCACATATCATGGGGAACAGTTCTATTTAATTTGCAACCATAATCAGGTGATGTGATTTTATTTATGTAGGAAAAGTGTATGAATTTTATTTACAAATGGATTTCAGCAGGATGTGGCTCACAACCTTGGGTAATCACACTGAAAGGGCTTGCAACTATTCTTGTGAGCAAAATGAGTGGGATTTTCTAGCTCTGATCCACTGCTAAATAGCTCAGAACTTTCATTAATGTTGTCTGTCTACACTTTCTCAAAGGGCTTTTTACTTTCACTTGCTTTGCTAAGCTAAAAGACACACAATTTTGCTAAGGCCCTGCACAATATACTAGCTAGCAGTAGTTAGTACTATTACTTTCTTTTAGTATTTTTTACTTTTCTGCTATCACTATCTAGTTCTCAGGAAAACACCCAAGTGATTTCAAATCAGAGATAGCTTGACATTTCTCAGATGTGGACAAGGAGGAAGACCCAATGTGTGTTTCAGGGAGACTCATTCTGGAGGTTATTGCAGAAGCTGAATCTGGTTGAGGACAACTCCTTGGACTGCAAGCTGCTTATAGTGGTTTCTACTGTCAGAAGACCATCTCCAGTGCTCTCCCAGAGCTGCACTCCCAGGTGACAGAGCGAGGCAATTGTGGGGATCCTAAAGGACTTTCTGCGAGATGATGGACATATGAGCAATCCTGCATGTGAGCAAGATTGGTGGAGCCTCAGCCTCCGCAAGGACATGACAAGTACACAGCCCTGAAGGGAGGACAAAGAACTCGACAAACAAACACCTCCAGGAAATGGGTTGGGCGGAGAAAGTCATTAAGCAAGGCTGGTGTGGTGCTTATTATCCAATCGCAAGAAGGCTTGAAGTGCATGAGCAAAGTTAACTATCCAATCATACAGAATTGTATCACGTACTGTTCGCGTGTACAGGAGAAAACATTATAAAGGGCTTGTTTAGCTTCAATAAATTGGCATTGCTTCATCACTTTGATTGTGTTTGTGTCCATATCTCCTGCAAATGGTGCCCAAACAGGGACCCTCAAGATTGGCACAAGTCTTTGCCTAGGATGAGGACTCGACGGAGTGCGATCTAGGGTGGAAAGCTGGTCGAAACTGATCCAGACGCTGTCCCAGTGTCTGAAGGTGAGAAAAGTGCGCTGTAGCTTTGTTTGAAGATGCGTGAAGAGGCAGTGGCCAGGGAGGAATGGGGTCCACGCTTACTAAAGATGAGCAAGCAGTGGTGAAGCTCCTCCAAAATATCCTCTCAATGAGAGGGATAAAATATAAATCCACCCTGGAAGGCTTAGTAAAATGCTGCCAAGAAAAATTACTTATACCCAGTGTAAGGATCACGATTGAGATATCTACCTGGGAATCTATAGGAAAAAACTTTGGGTCTCGACCAGTGAGCGGGGAAGATCAGCAGAAGTGAGCAACTATCCCACGCTCTGGAAGCTGATCCGCGAGACAATGCAGGAGCTGAGTGGCGACCGTGTGGCTGGTGCTTCCGCCTTTGCAGCAGTAGGAGCGGCTTCTAACCCTGATATGCCGCCTCCGGTACCTGCGCCACTGGCAGATCCCATCGCGTTATGTCAGGGAAAAAACATTTGCTTCATCGATCGCACCACTGGGACCGCGGCGGGCAGCGGGGGCTGAACCGGGGGCTGTGCAGGAGGGAGCTGGAGGTGCCAGAAGTGCGCCTGGGCCGTGAGAGAGGAGAGTGAGCAGAGACCGGGGGAGCCGCCGGAGTCCAGCAGTGGGCGGGGCGCGGATGGGAACGTGGGCAGAACCCACATATCGCCACCTCTGCAAGGAGAGAAAACCCCTGCCTCACAAGTTGGCGTTTCAAACAAAGAAACCTTAATCCTGCAACTTGTATACAAGCTTGAAAAACTGGCTGCAACACAGGAGGAAAATCTGGAGCACAGATTGTATACCTTTTCATCTGGCACACAACCGCAACCGTCTGCTCCTGACCCACCACTTGAGTATTCAGTTCCAGTACCTGCCACCAATCCATTCCTGTCATCATCACAGGCAGTGGCTGTCCCTCCATCATCTTACCCTACAACCTCACATCTTTTTTCTTCACAGATGCAGAGTCCCTCCGTGGCCACACACCGATGGAAAGGGGTATTAGAGATGCTATAATAGAGGGGTCTTTTATTCCTGAAAGCGTACAAACATTTCCTGTTTCTATTAATAGTGTTACCGGTATTAATGAATGGGATCCCTTAGATTGGAAATTGCTTGAAAGGGCTAGAGTTTCAGTAATACAAAATGGTCTTCACCATCAATTAACAAAACAAATCATTAATTATATGTTTTTGTCATCACTGTTAATTCCAAAAGATATTGATCAAATAGCGGCAGTTATATTAACTTGTCGTGGCTCAACTAGGATAGGGTCAAGTTTTCCCCAGCAGAGAGAGAGGGGGAAGGGATCTCCAGCTTGGTTATTCATACCATGCTGACGTCAGGTCCAGGAGCGGAGCCTTTTTACTTTCGCTTTTGGTTTTGGGATTGCGCACACACACGTGGCAGGCTTGTTCCCTGACCATTTAGTGGTATTTCTCTGTATATCTTTTGTCTTGTTCACTCCTATTGCTGTTTATTGTTGTTATCATTGCCACTGTTGTTGTTCAAATTGTTCATCACACTGTTGTATTAAATTTCTTCTTATTTTAGCCCGGGGTCTGTGCTTAACTTTCAGCCTGACCGGCTGAGGGTGGTGGAGGGGCAACAGCAATATGCTCTCCGGTCCCAGCAGGGCTTAAACCAGCACATAACTCCATCTCAAAAGATGCTGTTTGAAAGTGCATGAACTAAATGAGCTAATAATGAGCAAGCTCAGCCATGACGACAAGGTGATCCACTTTGTCTCATTCAAGTGCAAATGTTGTTAGGCACGGGACCCTTTGCAGCAGTAGATCTACAAGTAAATTTCTCTAATGTAGTGTTACATGATCTGGTTGGTTATGGGTGAGAGATGGGCTGGACTGACCCAGGTAGGGGTGAGGATGGAATCCGGAGGGTTTGGCAAGTCAGTTGGAAACTTCCCCTCAGGCAGCGTCCTCGTAGCCCCCCAACCCTCATGTACACGTGTTAATGTGGACATTTTTGTCCTGGCCAGATTTAGGATTAAATGTAGTGTCTGATTCACTCTGTGTAGTAGGAGTAGTAAAAAGAATTGAATGAGGACAAATAAAAGAAGTAAAAAATGAACGCTTAGGAAAACTGTTGCAACAACTAATTCACAGTCTTGAGCAGAGAAGCGTTTTCTACTTTATTACTCACGTCAGAAGTCATCAATCCACGGAGGGATTAGGGTGAAATGGAAATGAACTAGCTGATCAATTGGTTGCTCCAGCCTGGTTTGGACCCTCTCCGAATTTGTTTGCACAAGCTAGAGAATCTCATAATATTTTGCATCAGTCAGCAAAAATGTTGCATAAACAACTTTAAAATTCCTTTTGCAGGAGCAAAGGGCATTGTCGCTTCTTGCCCGTTCTGTCAAAAAATAGGGTTTGGCCTGGGAACAGGAGTTAACCCACAGGGCCTATCACCTTTGCAATTATGGCAAATGGATGTTACTCATATAGCAGAATTTGGTAGGTTAAAATATGTACATGTTGTTATTGATACCTTCTCCATGGCTATTTGGGCTACAGCTCAAGCTGGAGAGACAGCTAAACATGTTGAAAAACACTTATATAGTTCTTTTGCTGTACTTGGGGTGCCAGGAAAGATCAAAACAGAGAATGGTCCAGCATATATTTCCAGACACTTCCACAGATTCTGTATCTTATGGGGCATCAAACACTGTACAAGAATTCCACATTCTCCCACTGGACAAGCGATCATCAAACGGGCTCATCAAACTCTGAAGCAAATGCTTCAAAAACAAAAAGGGTGAATGTCAGGTATGATGCCAGCTGAGCGATTAAATAAAGTTCTATATGTTTTAAATTTTTTGAGGCTTACAGGAGAACGTCAGGAACCACCAATGATGATTCACAGTTTAGCAATAAAGGGTGATGCTGAACAGTCTATGGGCACACAGCAACTGTTAGTTATGTTCAAAAACTTAAATACTGGGCAATGGACCAAGCTAAAGGACAATTAACAGGCAGAGGTTATATGTGTTTGCTTACAGATCATGGCTTACGGTGGGTTCCATCTCATTGGGTGCGGCCTTGGAAAGAAGGTCAAGCTTGCATCCAAAGCCTTGAGATGGTTCTGACAGTGATTAATGCTCGTCTAGTAAGAGTAGTGTCTCCCTGACCAAATATATGGGTAACTATAGCTAATATAGTTGCCCATATATAGAGACATTCCAAATGTGTTTATTGAAATCCCTTCCAAACCAGTAGGGGGCCCATGTTACATAGGAAAGTTAACTGTTTAAACCGAAGAAGTTTAAACTGAAGAAGTTAACTATGTTTAAACCGAAGAAAGAACTAACCAGCACATGGCTTTCTGTATTATGCAAACCGAACTTTTCAAATCCATGAAGGATGTCAGCAAAAGTTGTCAGTCTTGTACACGGATTGCTACCAGTTTTGAAAGGTGAGACTCAGAACTGCAAATTGTAGGTTAGCTTCTTTCTCTCACTCTCCCCCTCCATCCCTTCCTTTCTTTTTTCCTTGCTCCCTTACCCTTCTCCTTTATTTTCCTCTTTTCTTTTCTTCCTTTTATTTCTTTACAAGAAGATGCAGAGTTTTGGAAGATGACATAAAAGTCTGATAAAGTACAATTGTTCAGAGAAATCATCTAGGAGAGCAGAAAATGCTTTTGCTATTTGTTATGCATTCAAGCAAATGGTACAATAAGCAAGAGACTTATAAACTGTTTACTTCTGCTGAGCTACATAGTAAAAACTATCGAATGTTTGTGTCTTAGTTACACATGCCTGGAATGCTTATGCTGTGTAGCTTTAGGGCATATGCTTGCCACTTATGTTTGCTTTGCTAGCTACACTCATGATGTGAGCAGATTAAGATGGACATTGTATAGCATGAATTACAATGTTCTGAGTGAAAACCATCTTCTCTCAGCGATGCTCTGTGTACTGTAAAGTCTGAGCCTCTTAGCCTGATAAATCCCGGTGAATCTTGTGTTAAATCTCACTTATATTAAAAAGATTTTGGTTCATTTTTAAAGAAGAACACCTAGCCTGAAGGTCCAACTTCTGTATTTTAACATAGACTTTGAACTTCATTTTTTTCATACTTGTTTACCCAAAGGCCTATATCCAAATAATAATAATAATAATAATAAATAATAAAAAAACCCAC
>NW_020799092.1:58647521-58681800 GCF_003259725.1 Athene cunicularia
AAAAAAAAAAAAAAAAAAAAAAAAAAAAAAACAAAAAAAACCCCAAACAAACAAACAAAAAAAACCCAAAACACACAACCCTGTGAAACTGACTGCCTGGTTAGTCCTGCAAATATTAAATTACTCTTCAACTGTTCCAATTGATTCCTAATTTAGGCATCTCCGAATGTCACGGTGCCTCTATCTCTCTGTGTCTATAACTCTCTGTGGTGTGTGGGACCACAATCCAGCTACAGCAAGACATTCTCACCCTCATCTGCCCAGGGTGAAGGTCATTCCCTGCACCTTGGAGGGCTACCAGTGGGGGAGAGCAAAAGTATGACTGTTGTCCCAGCTGCCAGACCCAGACCTTCCCCTCACAGCTGATTGCCCATGTTATGGGCCTATAACTATCCTTTTGGGGCACATGAATTTTTCTCTTGTGACTTCAGAGTCTGTCAGAAGGAGAATGCATCTTACAGCCTGGTAACACTGGGCTCTCTTTGGGGATGTAACTGTGGGTACAAATCAGCATTTGAGGAAGGATTACAAAAGTAGTTTTCATGCTTCCTGTGTTGTTAGAGGATGTCGAAAGATGGAAATGGAAATATCTAAGTGAAGGAAGTAGATTGCACAAAAATGCCCTGCAAGCACTCTCACATCGATGCCTGAGAACAGAATTTCAGGCACATGTCTTCCATTAGCATTTTATTTTGGATGGTTTGGGTGTGTGAGCTTGCTGGTTCTTCTGCCTTCATGTGGTACCTACTTTTTTCCCACATCTCATCCAGGAGTTCTGAGATTGGGACAGCAATCTAAAGCCCACTCTTGGAGCTTGACACCCAGCTTTTCACATTTGCCACAGCTGAACCTGAGGCCCTTCACTGAAGGATGGCCAAATAAAATGCTTGGAAATGAGTCTTCCAGCCATCCTTGTGAGTGTGCTCCAGCACCCTGAACTAAAATGATTCTTCCTGACTTCAAGGGGCGCTGAATCAGGTATCAGGCACTCAGGGACTATTTTTGTAGTATGTAGACTATTTTTGTGTATGCATTACTTTCTGATTTTCTAGTGAAGCACTAATTAGAGACTGTGATATATTTATTCTGTGTTTGTAGAGGACCCTAGCAGAAAACAGAACTATAACTGCTTTATAAAGCTAAAAAATCTTTCTCCTTTTTAAATGATTTTAAAACTGGACTTTTTTGATATCCAGTAAGTTTAAATTAGTCTCAGCAGGTACTCTTCTCTGCCATGTATATCAGGTGTTGAGATATTATAAAAATTAAAAGGGTTTTTTAACTTTTAAAAAGAACTCTCAGGCACTTTTATTGAAAGATAGCCTTTCTTCAGAGACCATAATTTTAGCTGTTGTTAATTTATCACTAAATACTTATGGGACTGTACAACATTTAGGAAATATTTATTCTAAAAATAGTAGATCAGTATTGTAAAGAAAGTTATATAGAAATTGAACATTTTGCTGGTAAATTAACATAGAACAGCTTCCAAAAACACAAGGCAAAAGCAGTAAGGAATAACACTGACAAAGAGTTCAGTAATTGTTAAAAACCATAAATCATCAAATCAACTTTGCAGAGACAAAGAACTAAGCTGATAACTGAAGTTATCTTTCATCACTAATAGCTGCAAAGCAATCTGACATCTGTGCAGACCTGACCACTGGGGAACATCCTCAGCCCCAGGAGCTCTGGGACAGTTGGCATCCTATCATGGGCTGCCAATGGCAAGGCAGGAGAGGGGGGCAGGACTAAGATTCTGTGCATCTGTGGGATCACTAGAAGCCTTCCGGTACTGCCAGCAACTTCACATAGCGTACAACAGTCTTTTAATTGTTGTAATTAGTATGAGAACCGGCTTGGTATCTACACCTAATCAAAAGGCTGTAAGATCCAAGGTATATGGCAATTTTTTTTCACTACACCCTTCCTTAGCTGCTCCACTGCATTGGTCCTCAGGCTATAGGATGGGTGATTTTAAACAAGCAAGACTCTTGTAGTAAACAAACACAGATCTTTCATTTTAAAAGTACATAAGAGGATTTACACTGCAAGATTGATCTCACTATCTGATAGTAGTAATAGAACAGTCAAGAAGCTTTTTCAAGGGTTCACTTGTTTTGTGGTTTCCAGTAGTCTAAAAGCACATCTTCCAAAAACAAAGTGAAAGTATATTAAATATAGCATGGCCATAGAAAAGGAAAACAAAGACCTGACACATCTCTCCTAATGAAATACATGGCAAAAGCTCCATTTAATTCAGCAATAATAGGACCACAAATAAATAGTAAGTCATAAATATTACTTATGTACTAGTACAGTATATAATTAGACTAAGCTGAGACAAAGAAAAAAACACACTATTTTATATGAAAATTATACACAAAGCAATTTACAAATAGTTAATGTAGTCATCATAAATTAATCAACTCTTAAAGTAATTATAGATGGATTTCCACCATTTGTCACAGTACTCACAAAGCAATAAATATAATAGCAACATATGAAGATCATATTTTCTGCTGGCATTCAGCATGGTGCCCTATGCCTGCAGTCAGAGCCAAATCCACCCACTGGGCACCCAGAGAGACAATCACTTTGAAATTCTCTTTTTCCTCCATTTCAACTCTCTCGGGCAAGGAGTTTTTACCAGTATTAATCTCTGCACTGCACAGTTGTTCATTTTAAATTAAAAGGTTCTTAAAAGCTTTAAAAATAAATTATCAACAATAACAACTCAGCTCAAAGACTGTGTCTGACTCGTTCCTTAAACTTTTAACAAAACTAGGGGAAAAAATCCTGGTGATACCCTACATACATACTACCACCTACTTGTTTATTCATAACTGGTTTACTTACAGGATACTCTCAAAATTAATTTTTATAATTATAAAATAATTATAATTATAAAAATAATTTTTATATTATACAAATAATTTGTAAATACTCATGGCCCAACAGATTACTAACTTCCTTTACAAATCCCACTCTTTCTGTGCATGTTATTCACTACATACACAGATTGTAGTGAAAAAAGTTTTTTAAAAGTGAATCCTTCATTAAACAGTTTGAATTTTCTTTCTTGTTTACTACAATATTTTATCATACTGTCTGTCCTGAAAAAAATAGTTTAGGGAAATTCTGTGGTCTGTTTTATGTGAGGGTTAAGACACGCTGGGCCATTCTTATAATATTATCTATGATCCTATGAATAAGCCAAAATGTAAATGAAGAGCTGAAAATCATCCGGCAGAAACTGAGCTTCAGCTTACACTGAAAACTGTATCACTTGCTACAGTTGACAACTTCTGAAGAATTCTCTTACATGGTGAAAGATGAGTACTTTCTTCCATGAAGATATGCAACTTGAAGAGAGAATACCATGACTTCACAGAGCAGTGTGTGCATGGACCTCTGCAGACCCCAATGTCATATACAAGGCTGAGGCTGCAACAGCCAATTCTGTATTGTGAACATTAATAAAACTGAGGATAGCTCATAAGCAGTCAACAAATTTCCTCTGGCTTAGCAGCAGTTGCCACATGATTGTAGTGCTGGTGATTCTTTGCAGAGCAAACCAGTGGGGACTGAAAATACCACATCCACTGGGAGTGGTCAATGCAAGGCCATGAAGTGGAAAGTCTCCCTTTTTCATGTTTCATTAAAATATTAAAAAATGGTTTCGCACATAGAAAAAACTCTATCCCAAATAAATGGAAGAAAAATTAGTCTATTCCACTAAAATTAATATAAAGTTTGTTCATTTGTTTAAAGACAAAATTTTTCACCACAAGGACAGTAAAGCACTAGAGAACATTACCCAGAGAATTTGTGCAGTCTACATCTTGGAGATTTTCAAGATGTGACTAGACAAATCCTTGAGCAACCTGGTCTGAATTCCGTGGTAACCTTGCTTTAAGCAAGAGGTTGGATGAGATGGTCTTCTGAGATCCCTTCCACCTGAATTATTCTATGATTCACTGTTCCCACTGCTCTTGAATAATCTGGAAATCACTGATGGAACTGGAAGGGTGATACTTGGAAACCTTAAAGTAAGAGTGCTCTCTTAGCTGGTTCTCCTCTCTATGCCTGCAGGACCAAAGGCCTACATACCATGAGCTCCTTTTTTCTGCTGTACTTCCTTCTGGGAAAACACAGTGTGATATAATCCAAGACCTAAATCTTCTATTTGTTAATTGCATAAGCATTTCCCTCTATTACCTAATGAGTTAGAGGCTTCATTTAGCCAGGTGTTGCGAATCTGTAATCATAATTATTACCGTAGGTGATCAGTTAACATTATTTGTACAGTCACAGCTCCTCATCGGCCTAGTCATAGACATAGCCCTTTCTTGCCAAGCACTGTATAAAAAATAAAAAATATAAAAAAAAAAAGGAAAACTAAAAGGGAGGTAGTCATCCTAAAGAGACAGAAGCCTCAGTCAGGCTGAAAAGTGTGGTGGCATGTACAGATAGCATGCACTTACAAAAAAAACATCATCATTAAGTAAAAGTGCGTCTTTAATAATTTATATTGCAGCTGAATCTGCAACTAGTAGCTAAAGGAAGCAAACTATGTATATAACAATGTAATGCACTGTATTCTGGCATTATAGAAGTCATGACTGACATCTCTAAATATGCATTATCAAAAACAGATGTAAACAATTTAATCAAAAAACAAAACCATATTGTTGTTAGGAAAAACTGATAATTTACACTAACTGCAAAACACAGATTAAGATTTGCAGCCATCATAGATGTGCTACAAGGGATGACCCAAACTAAATGCATGCAGCTTTGATTCATACTATTAGCTAAACACTCTTTATAAATTGTCACAGGTCTTCCCACCAGGTGAAAAGAACAGCGCTGTAGTCCTTACTGTGAAAACCATGTGACAACCATATAAAACATCGTTATTTGAAGTTATCTTTAAACTTCAAACTTCCATTCTGACTACATTGCACTGTTTTGTGTTTACAGCATTAACACAATCTAGTAACCTTTAACTGTCCTGTAGAGATCATGAGCCTCCTGGTGAAAATGCATTGTAGTCTTGATTGATGGATTGGGCGTCACATCTTCAGCACTCTATCTTGTGCTATTCTATCTTGTGCTAACTCTATCTATTCATCAAGGGGATATGTGTCTATTTTTGGCAGAGAAGTCTGATGATAATTTAGTCTCCATTTATACAGATAAATTCAGATCTATTAATAAGTGTCTATCCAGAAAAATACTAAATGACAATGACATGTTTTAGTGAGGTCCTGGAAGGAGGTAGACTAAACATATGCTTAAGTACGTATTCTCTTTCCAGATTACAAGGTGCTTAACAGATAAAGTGCTGTGTAAGTGGCTGCGCTGCTCTTCTCCATTTTCTGTGCATTTTTGACAGGTCTGTAAACTATGGATCAAGACATTCCCCTGCCTGATCTTTTGTTTGTGATCAACACCATTTCAAACAGACTTTGAATCTAGAAAACAGAAAACCAGTATGTTCTTTGACAAACCCCAAATATCACCAAAGTAATAGTAAGAAAATGTATTTGAAATAGTAAAATCTAAATCTCATTATTCCACTACCCTGAGAATAGGGGCAAATTGCCAGTGATAATGGCTATGCACTTTTATTTTTCCTTCATAACATGAAGATATAAAAATTCAGACTAGCTGAACTAGATTAGGAACTTGATATAACTTTATGATACTTAGAAAGTCTAGCACTCTTTTTGATTAAACTCTCAAATTGGATCATCAGTCTCCGGGACTGTAAAATATGGCATTTATAGTAATGTCGATCCTTATTGTTGTGGGATTTAAAAAAAAAAAAAAAAAAAAAAAAAAAAACCAATCGAAACCAATCCCCAGGTTTGGTGTTTTTGTTTTGTTTTGTTTTGGGGTTTTTTTTTGTTTTTTTTACAGCCCAGTGCTATTTGTAGAAGGTATGTTTGGTGCCCAAATTGGGTAAGTATAGAGATCAAATATAGGCACTATCCATGTCATAATTGCAAGCATAACTACAGCAACTCCGATGATGTTAATGCCCAAACCTGCTTTCACCTAAAGGAGAGGAAAAAGAAAGCAGAAACTCACATCAAGACACTGAAGAAAGTTTTTAAAATGCTAAAAATCCCCTTTAGGGAGTTTTGCTTAAAACTCACCATGTCCATAACAGTTAAATGACCATATGAAAATACAATGGCATTGGCTGGGTTTGCTACAGGAAGCAAGAATGCAAAAGAAGTACACAAGGTAGCAGGTATCAAAATGAAAAGTGGGTTCACATGTATGGCTTCAGCCTGTCATAAAATAGAAGAGAGAACAGCTGTCAAGGGACACATTTGCCAAATTAAATACATGAATACAAACTTATTACATTAACACAAGTGAACTGTGAACACAACGACCAGTTGAAATAGTGAGAAATAACCTTTTCTGTTAACTTATTTTTAAGGTTATAACTTGGAGTACTTCAGAGGAGAAAAGGTGATTCTAATACAGAATAGCTACCGAATCTTAAATTCATGCCTGATGTTTTCTAATTGTAGTTGAGTCCATAAAATAAGACTATTGCAAAGAGTATGCACAGTGCACAACCACAAAAGAGCAAAAACACGGCAAGAAAGATGATAAAGTTGAATTTGTATATAATACATGAAGGAATTCAATGAAGTGAGGACTAAGGTTTCTTTGTAAGAGAGGGAAAGGGCATTAGTATGTGTCTAGGCTGCCCAAGAGGAAAATCTACAGGCTAGAATATGATCTGTAAGTTTTGTAGAAGAAGAAAGAACTGGGTGTTTTGATAAAGCTGATGATATATAAATACTTATAAAGCACATCTATTAGCCCTCTCTGCTCTTTGGTGATATTGAAAATTGCAGTATTAACCATTTTTGCTGAAGATGTGGTCCCAAAAAAACACTGAGAGAGCTGTCCTTTTTAAGTTCTTCAACTATTTGCAAATAGGAATAACAACATCAATTTTAAAGTGTTGAACTTTAACATAATTTTACTGAATTTTCAGCATCTCTTGTAAGAAAACATCAAAGTAATCAAGTATCCAATGCACAACATGGCACAGCAAAAAGATGCATGAAGTATTTTATGGAGATTTTTAAAAAGATGCTTCTTTGAGCAGCTGTATTATTACATGGATGATAGAGGAGATTCCGATTAAAAACAACCTGTGTTATACTCACCAAAGGAGATAATATGGGCAAAAATATTGTAATGGTAGCTGGATTGCTGGCCACTTCTGTTACTGAAGTGACAATAAGGCATGATATCAGGATAACCAGCCACAAGGGTAATGATCCTAGAGGGGTCAATTTACTTGCTACCCATGCAGAAAGTTTTGAAACCTGCATAAGGAATATGAAAACACGATTATGTTTTACAAATCACTATTAAGAATATTTAATAAATTATATAGAACAGAAGTTTACTTATTTGCTAATTGTGAAGTATTTGTGTAAAAGAGAAAAAATCTGAAATATTTTCCATATTCCTACCACATATTTTTAAACACATTATTCTCATTCAGTGATGTCCGATAGGAACCCATGCAAACTGTATTCCATTTATTTGAGACGTCCTCTGAGACATTTAGAGGAGTCATAATCAGAGAATTGTAATATGGATATATCAGGCTTCATAAGCAGAGTCTGGACCCAAACCTGATGGATTTACTGGAGTAGTCAGCAGGGCTCCGTGTGGGAGGTACCTCAGTCACATGGGACATTAACCCTACGGCTTTGGAAACAGTGTGTCGAGCAACTCTTACCACCATCAAATTAAATAACAAACAGTAGTCATCGCTGTGCATGGTCTTTGAAGACAAAGCAAACTCCTTTTTTTTGTAACCCTGCTTTCTGGACATCTTGAATATTCATCACATTTATTGTGTTCAATATTGCTACAGAATAACTTGTTAAAACAAGAGAATAACTGTGAATTCACTGCATGTCTGAATTGCTCCTGGTATGGGTCATGCTAGTTGTTCAGTATCTTCTATAAATTGCATTACCTCACAGCCGTCTGCCAGTGCAAACCCGCCACCAACAAGAATAGCTATTTCCCAGGGCATGCATGACTGAAATTCCTTCCAAGTAATCAGTGGAGTGTAACCAAAAACAGCTAGAAAGAAAAAAAAAAACAAAAAAACAAAAAAAACCCACACACCAACATTTAAAAACATATTGAAAAACATCTTGAAATAATCTCTTTGAGGAAGTACTTGGGAAACATTCAAAGGCAAAATCTGATCATTGTAAAATGAAGAAAGTCTTTGATGTGAACAACCTGTGCTTCCTGGAACAGGTCCTCAGCTGGTGAAAACTGTCACAGCCTGAAGACGATAAAGCGATAACAGTGTTCGCCAGTGGAGCACTGGCCCCTCTCTCCTCCTTCCCTACATGGAAGAGAGCTATGGGATAGCAGTGAGTTTAATTTACTCAGTAAAACTGCACTACTCAGGCAGATTGCTGAGCAAATGCTGGTTTGCTTAGACTCATTTAGGTTCTGATCTTGCATTCTCTGTGAACCCCCAGATCTCACTGATAGCAGCAGCAGAACTGAATGTATAAAGAGGGCAAGCTGGAGGTATACTTTAATCAGGGTCATTTCCATTTTGAAGGGGAAAAATTAAATGAGAATGGATTAATTTACCATGTTGAATTTTATAGGGTACCTTAAATAAGCAGTAACATTTTAGAAAAATAAACCCACACCCTGCCCCATGCAGTCCCATTCAAAGCCCGTTGCAGTCAATGGAAAGGTGGTTTCCTTTGTTGGAAGAAAGCTGCAGGTAGCAGGCTCCTACACAGTTCTATCTCTTGCAGCTCACATTGCATAATTGTTGGCACTGACTTCCAGACCAGGGATACTTTATATCCCAGTAAGATATTATCCTGTATTAAGATTGTAACATTAATATTTAACAACATTCCTCTAACAAGTGCCATAAATCATATTTAAGGTAGCATCTTAGATACGTTTTTGTAGTAAAATCCACATTAAAATATACTCAACTGTTTTCTCCATTTGAAGTCCTCGACAATGTTTTTGCTGGAATAATAAAGAACAGGAGGCCTATCACTAAGGCAGTTGTTGAATCAGTAGCATAGCCTTTATACCTAAGGAGAAATTAATAAGAAAAAAACCACATAAATATATGTAGTCAGGAGGAGTAGAGGAAAAGAGTGAGGAGGAGGATGGAGCAGAAGAAAGGAGTTGTTATGGATGGACCACAGCCCCCTGTTCCCCAACCCCTGCACCACTTGGTGCAGCGGAAAGAGGTAGAGGAGTCAGCAATGATGGAGCGAAGTTGACCCTGGAAAGAAAGGGGAGGTGGGGGAAGGTGTTTTAGTTTTTGTCTTTGTTAATCACCATCCAACTC
The DNA here is from genome assembly GCF_003259725.1 of Athene cunicularia. Lineage (NCBI taxonomy): Eukaryota > Metazoa > Chordata > Aves > Strigiformes > Strigidae > Athene > Athene cunicularia. The sequence continues at coordinate 58,656,925 of NW_020799092.1, forward strand.
TATTTTAAATTGATGATTAAAGTAAATTAGTTTTTCCCAAATCAAGTCTGTTTGCTTGTGATGGTAACTGGTAAGGGACCTCCTTGTCTTTATCTCAGCCCATGAGGTTTTTGACCTTATTTTCACCCCTGTTGTGTTGAGGATGGGGAGTGAGAGAGGAACTGAGTGAGCATCTGGCAGTTAGCCAAGGTCAGATCACTACATCTGTAGAAATATTAGATGCAAACCCTCAAAATTAATAAATAAGCATATTAAGTAAACGTGTTATTTGTCACATATAAATGAGCTGGAATAGGGGAATGTTTGGGAATAGCTGATGCTTAAACAACTAATTTTCACAGTTCAGTGATATATTTAATAACTTTAATATGCTCTGTAATAGATTCTGTCCAACAGGCCTTAAGAGCATTGTTCATACCCACAGAGGATGATGCTTTTGTAGCTAAGAGAAGGCAGCAGAGCTTTATTATCATCCTCCTATGGCTGTCACTACTTAGGGTCATAGACTTAAGGGCCATGTTTATTTTGGTCATTTCCAGTGCCTGAGACCTGCTTGCACTAGTGTTTCTTAAACTAATCTAATATCCTCCTAACTTGTACAGAGTAGCCCCAAGATCAGGTAAAGTGGAAAGTTGAGCTCTAAGGCCATTTTAACACATCCATCTGATTCTGTTACACACTGTTAGGTGGCAGCATATCCCAGTCTGTCTTATTTCAGTCAAGATGGTCATTCAAATCAGTAAGAAATTTGCTGAAGAAAATGAAACCCAACATTTTCTTAAGCTTTGTTTTTATTCTTCTTCTATTTTCTGTAAGTTCTTCTGTAAGTGTTCCTGAACCAATATACCAATATATTTGTCCTCTCAGCCTCATACCACATGCTTTTTTGCGTATGTAGCTACAGCAGGTCCAATCATAACTTCCCAGCAGATCTTCCCAGCAGTTTAAGGTTTTATATTAAACCAGGGCTATTCACTGAAAGGGTAAAATTATCTCCCAGTTATATGTTACAAATGTATAATCTGGTAGATCCCTTTGTTTTAACAACCATGTTAGATGAGAATCAAAAAACTTTAATATGCATAGCATAACCAGCATAGCTTTAGCTAAAACTGCCACAAAACAAAGCTGTCATAGACGTTAGTTAAAGTGCTTCTCTAATGTATTCTGTCTCCTGCTTCCTGTTGTCTGCTAGCACAGAAAACACCTTTTAAAAAAGTTATTATTTTGTTATATTTTCATAAGGCAGATGGTTCTGCCTATATATCATCTTTAGCCTAGGGCCAGATGCACTGGATCTAAAGAGCAAAAATGTCTTCCTCTAGGATCCTATCCTGCACTCTCTTAAGACTTGCTAGGAGTTTTGAAGGATGGCAAGATTTAGATAGAGAAACAATTCATGATGTCACTTTCTTCTAGGCAGCAGTTTCTTCACAAAATAGGTGAGGTTGGAAGGGACCTCTGCAGGTGACCTAGTCCAACCCCCTGCTCAAGCCAGAGCCTGTTGACCAGGACCATGTTTGGACAGCTTTCAAATATCTCTAAGGATGGAGACTCCACAACCTCTCTGAGCAACCTGTCAGTGTACATTCAACCTCATGGGTAAAAAGTGTTTCCTGATGTTCAAGAGGAACTCCCTGCATTTCTGCTTGTGCCCACTACCTCTTGTACTGGGTACCACTTCTAAGAGCCTGGATCCGTCCTATCTGCATCCTCCCAGGTATTTTTAAACATTGACAAGATGCCCCTGCAGCCATCCCTTCTTCAGGTTAAAAAATCCCAGCTCTCTCAGCTCTCTCAGCCCCTCCTCACAGAAGAGATGCTCCAGTCCCTTAGTCACCTTCGTGGCCCTTTGTTGGACCTAGTATATCCTTGTCTTGTACTGGAGAGCCCAGAACTGGACATGGCACTCCAAGTGCTCATCCTAACACAGCCCAGGATGCCATTTGCCTTCTTTGTAGCAAGGGCACATTGCTGGTTCATGTCCAATGTGATGTCCACCAGGACACCCAGGTCCTTTTCCACCAAGCTGCATTCCAATTGGGTGGCCCCTAGTGTGTACTGGTGCCTGGGGTTGTTCCTCTGCAGGTGCAGAAGCTTGCACTTCCCTTGTTGAACTAGGGAAGTGCAGTTTTTGGCTCACAAAAGCGTAGAATTCCTGATGCAAAACACCATTCTCAGAAAACCTGCTTGGGATACACACAACATCCTACTGTTAGTCATACTATTATGAAGGCACACATGGCACCATTCCAAACAGAAGCTTTTCAATCATTATCAAATTTTGAGATAAACATCTTTCAAAGTCCATTTATCCAAGCTGTAATACAATTTCATATACAGCATCTACCTGTTTATAACACTGCAAATCTTATTGTCCCATAAGGAAGTAAAAAGCTCTTGATTAAGGAGATCTCACAATGACTCCATCTGAGATCATTGTAGAGAACAGAGCTGTGAGCAAAAGTACATAGTGGCCTTAAGTTGGAAGTAAAAAAAAAAAAAAAAACACAACAAAAAAACCAAACCACCATGCAGAAGAAAGAAAGAATACACTTAGGGAATAATTTGAGGAAGAGTGAGGGAAGCCCACCTTGTATAGATCAGCTGTAATCAGCTGCAGCCCAGCATTGAACTTTCTATTTCTTGTGAGGTTCATAAAGTTCTGGCCAAAGGCCAACCTGAAACTCCTCTAATTGAAGGTTATACCCTACAGCCTGGAATCAGGCCAGAACATGGAAGGAAACTGCTGTGGAAGCAATGATGTGTGATCCTGTGCTGTCAACAGATGGGGAGGAAACAGGTGGTTTTATGCTGTGCTGCTCTCTCTAGTATTATGTAACATCTATTAAAACATCTTGATGTCTACCTCCAGACAGAAGTAACAGGGGACCAGAGCAGGACAGCAAAGGATTAGTCTTTAGTAGATTTACAAAATGTTATTAAGAATAATTAACTGGTAAAGGTAATGTATATTTGAAAGGCATCTGATAATGTTGCTTAGAAACGAGCTCTACTCAATACTGATACAGCAGAAATGTGGATTTAAAATTGGCTGACATTTCAAAAGGTAGCCCTTAAAAGGGGGGAGGTATCATCATTAAATACCAATATTTCTGCTGGGATTTAAAAAAAATCAGTGTTTGTATTTTAAAGAGGTATTCAGTAACTTGTGAGGATGCACACAAGGATCTGAGAACATGAACATGGGTGGTGAGAGTGATGGGAATTTGTTTCCAGAAACAAAACCTTGAGCATTCCAATTCATTTGTCAAAACAAAGCTTATAATGTGATATAATTAAACCAGATACATATATCCTTAAAGCGTCTATCATAGAAAAGTTTTTAATCCAGCAGGAAAGACAAAAACAGACGGCTGGAAAGTATATTCAGACAGAAAACTAGATGCGAGTTTGTCTTGTTTAGTTTGGCAACAGAGATGATTATCCACAAGGACAGACTATCAAGGAAAGCAGTAAATTCCAAAATTTGAGGAACCTGGGTTTTGCTAGCCTGAAATCAAGCCTGGTTGCTTTGTGGGAATGTGTGTTCTAATAAAATATCCAGTACTGGGTTTAACACAGAGAACAATGTAGCTCTTCTGACCTTCAGAATTGATGGTCCTGTCTGGTTTAAGAAGCTGGGAGTGGTGTGACTGCCACCTAATAGGACCCATTCACTGGTCTGGGAGGGTCTCAAGGTTACTTGTAGCTCTGACATTCCGGCTTTTCATAAGGACAAAGCTCATCTGTTCAGGTGACAGAACTTCCCTGAGACTGGCTTGAGTCTGTGGGATAAGATCCTGTGGAAAGTATATACTACTAGATTTCTGATAAGAAATCCGATTTCTAAGGGCAGAGAATATTTCCTTACATTTGTTTCCTGTAACATAAACTTGAGGATGTTGTGTACATGCCTATCGGTATATTTAAATCCAAAACACTGGAAAATTTTGTAGGCAGACGTTAGGGAACAAGTGCATGAGATATGTAAGCTGCAGTTCACGCACTCCTAGAAGCCTCTTGGACATCACAGTGATGAGTGCAATGTAATCATTGATAGAACCAAAGTTCCTGGGGTTTGAGTTCTTTTTCCTATTTCTTTGTTTTCTTTAAAGAAGATGGCTTACTACTATTCCCAGCTGTACCTGTGCTGGCTCCTTGTCCCACTCTTGACTGAGAAGATTTCATTGCTCAGAAAAGTAAAAACCTAATTGCCTCCTTTCATGTCTGTTAATGCAACTGATTGATAAGAGAAAGCTATCTAGAAGGTCTGAATAGTAATGTCTGAATAGTAAGAAATGCTTTCTTTCCCTTAAAGGTTTTGTTAGGATGTAACACAGGCTTTGTTTCTCTTCAGTTTGTCTCACCCAAATTATATCATGATTCAGTCTAATGTGACATGACACGTGCTTGCATTCCCTTCTAAGCAAAACATTAGAAAGCATCCACAAAGTAACATCCCTGTGCAGAACCTGTAACCACACATGAAAATATTCTGCTTTTCCCTGCCAGTGAATAAAATCCTCAGACAACAGTAACCAGACAACTTCAGATAGGAAAATGTGGATCTCTGGACTGAAATAATTCATTTGAGCCCAAAGTCTCATATTTGAAAGATCGTTTACAATGTCTGTTTTCAGTATCAGATGTATCTTATTAAACAGTGCTTGATGAGAACTGAATGTTAATACAAAGCAGAAAGAGAAGCAAAGCCAGCCTGACTGCTTAGCTAGCTCATTGCTTGATTAGGTCAACACTCCAGAACCCCTTCAAGAATACAGTGTTTCATATGAGACAATGATCATCAGCTCTGTTGTTGCTATAAGGGAAAAAAATATACTTTTGCTGTTTTTTTGATAATTAAAAAGTAAATAATTTTAGAACAACCTCAGTTTTTAACACACTTTTTAATGCTATTTTTACACAAAATAATTTTGCTTTGAACTTTAAATCTTTAAAGGGCTACAATTATTCTTTTAAACATCCCTTACCAGACTTTCCGTCAGAGCACTGAGGAGGGTATGTCATTGTATGAATGGTGGGAATATATTTAAAGAGAGAAAGCATAAGGGATATATGGTCACATATAATTTATGAAGACACACAAGAAAACAAAACAGAAAATTACCATCCAAGTCCAGCATTGGCCTTTGACCCATCCAGTAATAAATGGTAAATCCAGAAGGACATAAACAGCACAAAGTTCTGCTCCTCCTAATCCTGCAACTACTTCCCAGTACACCAGAGAAAAATTAAGATCTTTATCACAAAACAGAACTGAAATTACAGTAATTACAGCAAGAGAAAAGTATTAGAGGTTCTTGCAAGAGTGACTGATTTCTTAGGGAAAAAAGTCTAGGTGATGTTAGGGAAGAGACTGTGCAGCCAAGCTTCAGCAGAAAGCAAAAATCTTTAGTAGTTCCTGAATTGTTCCTGGCTTTTTGGTGGTTAGTTGAACTGTGATGTTGAGAGAGTTATGTATGAAAAGACAGTCATTTATATCATTAATTAGAGCTGTCAAAATAGAGGATGTTGGCCTGTATAAGTGTGGCTGTCATTAAGGGCAGTAGATAAAAATTCTAACCAAAGATTTATTCTTGAAATTGCAGATTTGATGAGGAAGTAGGATACTGTAACATCAGTCATTATGCTTTCACCCTCACTGGATCAAGTTTAAAACTGAGGCGTAATTCCTCTTAGGAGGCACTTTATTTTATCTTGTAATGGGTTTAGCACGTTTCAGATATTGCACACACACATCTGAAATTGTGTTTACCTATTCTGTATACACTACAAAAGTTTTCAACAACTTCAGCCTGGAATACTTCTAAAGTAGTGAAAGTATTTTAGGTTTCTGGGGTTTTTTTTGTTTGGTTTGGTTGTTTGGTGTTTTTTTGGGTTTTTTTTTAATTGAGAAGAAGGTATGTAGTTAAAACACAGTACAGTTCTTGTTGGTGTATCAGAAAGATTACTTACTTTGGGAAAAGTGAAGACCATCCTGGGATGAAGCCAGGCTCTCTGGTGAACCACAGCAGGGTCATTAGAATGAATAGGACAAGTGTAACAATTTCTGGGTAGCTATAGCAGAAACAGAATGGGTTATACATTTTCCTAAATTCACACTTGAATTTACTTGCTCTTGTTTACAGATTTATAGTTTGACATACCTCATTGGTCCAAGCTTCTTGTACTCCTCCTGAATCACTTGTGCTGAGGCCTCTTCTCTTGCTGTTTTCTTCTTGCCACACTTGAACATGTTTTTAAAACTGTAATGTAAATCATCAATTTTGAACCATAAATTAGCAGTGTATATAGAAAAAAAAAAAAAAAAGTCCAACCTTTCCAGTTACCAATAGCACTTTACAAAAATGAAAATTTTCACTTTACAAAGCAGTATCTCCCATTTAATTATCACACACCAAACTGAGCATATTGGAATTAATTGACAAAGCCCAGTGAGAGATTGACAAAGACAGCAACAAAATGTGTCCTCTTATTGACTAGCTCATTTGCACAGGAAGGATCAAACTTTAATCACGGAAACTAATTAAAACAATCAAATACTATTCAATGAAAGTCATCTATGACTTTGTTTTGTAAGTTTGTATCGCATGAGTAGTTTGTATACTGATCAGCAGACTATTTGCTGTGAACTAGGTTTTCATTCTTGAATAAGACCCTTAAGACCCTCATAAAAAGAATGCTATCAAAATATCAAGAAAAATGAAACAATAAATGTTCACATCTAGACTGGTAAGCGTGGGATGATTCTAAGTCTGCTTAAGAGTAGACAGTCTCACTCTTCATCTCTTGCACCATCAGCAGTAATGTAATTGTGGAAGACAGGTGACCCCATTGTAATTTCTGCAGATGTTAGTAACCTCATGGAGAATGAGGCTTTGAAGAATTAGATCAATAGAAGTATTGTTCTCTCCAAAACCTTAAAAGCAGAAGCTCTGAGGGGAAAAAAATCCACCATGCCACCACACACAAATTTTGGAAAAGTGGAAGGTTTTTACTTCACATGTACAAATATAGTCATCCAGTTTAGAACACAGGTATTTCTCAGGTATTCAAGACAATCCCTGACTCCAGCGAAGGGCAACATCCTAACTATAAATCTCCCAGTCTTAGACCAAAATGTATAAATTTTCAGTATTCTTCAGTCTTGCACATATGCACTGTTTAATTATGATGTGCATATATTCTAAAGGAATGGGTATCATCATTTGTGATACGGACTTTTCACATTGCGCTGAGTAATCAGGGCTCCTTATTTTAGAAAATTCTTGTTCAGTACAGAGATTCAGCCATACTAATCAAGGATTCAAATTCACTGCTGCTACATTATCTTCCTATTGAGCCTGTTAAACTTAGATGCAAAATTTACTCCTAATACAAAGTATCTCTTAAATCATCAGTTTTTAGTTTTATTGATTATAACATTTACTTACTCAAACCCAAGGAAAAGCCACTGGAGCCAGACCCAGGAGAGCAGCAGAATAATAACTGTGATGGGGATGGAAAGGATAAACCAGGATCCAAAATTGATGCACTGGCAACCTGGGTAACGTCTGGATGAAAGTAAAAAAGTCTGTTCAGTCGAGATTTGCAAAGGAATGGACTTGTGAGAAGTGCTAGAAAGCCCTTCTGCAAGAGTGCTTCTGGCTGGCAGCTGACTTCAGCATGAGGTATTCTCTGGTGTCCTCTTCCTTCACCCTCTTGTCCTGTTCCTGATCATCATGACCATTACAGGAACTAGCTCTGCCAGCTGTGCAGCACTGGATCAGTAACAGGTCTGAGGATCCAACACCCATCTACGTGTGTCTAACCTGAATTCAGTAGGCAAGGGAGGGCCACTCACAGTGTTAAGGACCATTAAGCCTATAAAGAAACAGAACTTGGAGAAAAGCAGTTCCTTGAGAGGAGACTTTAGCACAAGAATATATACTCAAATGAACAAGCTCCAATTAACTTAGAAGACAACAGTGGAGACAACATTGAGACTTGTATTATTTAAGGTTCCATAAGATTCAAAACTGATTAAACCCAAAATTATTATTACTGATTTCCAAGAAAGGCAGGAATGTTGATTTGTTAGGTGGATTGTCTCTCCAGTCACCTTGTCTCTTTGAGGCTGTCTTATGTACTATTTATAGATGTGGGCCATTCCACTAGAGTCATGTGCATTTAAGAAAAGAAGAAATGAGCTTTGGTTTTATGAAAGAAATTATTTTACTCTTGAATGAGATAGATGCCAGGCAAAAAGGTGAGGTAAATGAATCCTGTTTTCCAATTTAATTTATGAACAGAAGTTATTCCTCCTTTGATCTCCTCCAGGTCTGCTGAGAGAGCTTTTAATGCTAAAAGTAAGAAAATTCTAGTGTCCTTGAACAACCTTCCTCCTTCATGCAAAAATCAGATGGAAGGGAAATCACAATATCCAGCCAGAGGCTGTAATGACTATTTCCAATTATTAGTCAATCTTCTGTATTTCAGGGCTTGCTAGAAGAAAAGGAATTCCGATGGTCACATAGGTCTTTGAGGCATTAAATGCTTATTAAAAATGCTTTCTCAAGTATTGTGCCAATTTTAGGATTGTTTATATTTTTTATGATGCTTACATATATTGCAATTAAAGTGCCAACAGGGACTGAAACCAAACTCCTACCGACTTCTTGAGGTGATGTAAATTGCAACTGTACATAGCAATGAGACAGTGAAACTGGAACAAGAAAAGGCATTGGGCTATTATATATAATTTATTGATTACATGGCTATTTAGCTTTTAGTACATGATTAGCCACATCAATTTTTGAATGTACGAATTCCAAGACGGGAAAAAAATTATATCAGAATAGCAATGATTTAGCATTTCATCACTTGCTAAAGTGTTTATGATCTTTCTTGAATGATATGTTCTAATTCCTTACTGAGCAACAAAACGAGCTCCGGAAAACTTTATACTAAACAGTCAATTCCTTTATAAAATGTTAAATTATTGTGGTAGGTTTCACAGTCAGTTTGTGCAGGGCTGAATATATATATATGTAAATATTTCTAGTATTCTTAATATTAAAGTTAGGTATTCATCTCCAGAGCAAATATTCCTCAGGTAGAGTGGATGAGCAATTTAGATGACATAAAAGATGATTATATAGTGCTGATTGGATTATCTGATATTGTTGGATTATCTATTATGGGTCTTGTCTGAGGCAAGGATGGACAGGACACACTGAACTACTTATTTTCTAGACCTACTTCCTTTGAAAAATTAAAAAGTGTGATTAATTTTCATAATCCTTATTTTACAGTGATTCAGTGCAGATAATAATAAAATCTTTTCAGGCAAACACTACAAATGCCAACAAATTTGGTTCATAGAACAAATCCAGGTAAGATTATTCCTTTTATGGCTTTTATAAAATTGCTTAGGTTGAAAATAATGTAATGTTGGCAAAGTTTTATTCTTCATGTTGGAAGGTCAAAGTCAGTTACCAGAATAAAATTCAAGAAATTGAGTAACCTGTCAGTGAGCCTGACTGGAGAACCAAGGGTTTCATAATCTTATTTACTCTTCCTCAAGCACAGGAGCACTCAGTTTTTCCCCCGACACAGTGATGTCAGGTAACCCTTTCTCTCTCTAATCTCCTCACAACCTTCCCCTCACACTGGGATGCAGCTGCCTGTGCTCCTGGGATCCATGGCCCTGCTCTAACATGGCCCAGCTGTGAAACCTGGCTTGCAGTGATGAAGAAACTGTTTTGTGTGGGAAAGAGCTGTGAGAAAGTCTCCACAGCAGAGCTATGTAAGATTAGTTAGGCAAAACTGCAGATGTGAGATAATGGACATGGGGATCTGCAGCAGCCTGAAGGATTCAAGAAAAAAAGTGCCAATAGAGAAAGGGATAAAACTAAAGGAAAAACATATGGAGTCAGAAGAAAGGGACTCAGCATCACCAAGGCTCTGTTTCAGGGAACAGTGAGGACCAACCCATCTCATCCTCACTAATGTCTTCCTGGCCAATAAAGGCTTCTGGGTATTTTACGGACGGTGGTGAGCAGACTAATGTTTAACCTACTAGCTGGTTACACAACTTCTCTGTGTGTTAGCCAATACTCTTTTCTTTTTCTTTTTTTTTTTTTTTTTTTTTGACAATATACTGTAGTGTCTCTTTGCATACAACTGAAGAATGAATAGAGTGACCCTGAGAGAATCAGTAACAAATCTGTCTTGAAAAGAAGCCCTCATGGAAGTTGGTCTCAGTGGCAGGGATTTTTAGCATTGCATCAACATTTACAGTGTTTGCTTCTGCCCTGTGGAACACAGCATAATTGCATGTCCTAAATGAACAGCATGCTAAAGATTGCCAGCAACACACAGACTCTAATGCTAACACAGATATACTGGTTTCCTCGTCATGTGACGAACAAAAAAGACGGAACTAGAAAACTGCAAACAATAATTCCAACTTATTTAATACTGAAATTAGGAAGATATGAGGAATATGAAATTTTGCAGTGCCATTTTAAGGTTTTTTGTCACTGAGTGGAAAACCCAGAAATATGTTGTAGGTACAGCTCTTTTGTTGAACTACTTCAGATGCTTGTGATACATGAAGGTAGTCTGCAAATGAGTCTAAGTCATGCTAACAGGTCAATTCCCCCTTCAGACAGGGCATAAATACAAATGAATCCTCTAAGGAGAAGGGCAGAAAGACAGATAAAAATATTTGCACAGCTAGGTGGCAGATTCAGTTTAAATTAAGGATTAGGCTCAGTGGTTGTGTAAGATTAAACAAAATCCAGGTGGGGTATAAAACTGGACTGCACGTGCAGTGCTCCATGTATGGCCCATGCTCCTAGCAGAGGGTGAAGACCCAGGGAGAGAATAACAATCTGCTTATGCATTCTTGAAAAGATTGTTAACAGCTAAGACAAACTGAAAAAACAGCTGCAAGCCAGTTTTCTTCAAGTTTCTTACAATTTAGGGGAAATGAACAAGAACAGTTCTTATCCCTAGTAATCAATCCTGGATTCTTCTAGGCTCCTGAATGTGAAGCCTGCTTGAACCAGAAATCCTTATATGTCTAAAACTTTAAATCTGAAGGATTTATAATGCCACAGCCTGCCCTGTGTAGTTCTTTGGCCCTGATAACAGGCACCCTTGTAATTTCCATACTGTTTCCATTATTGCTATTTTCTTAGCACAACCTCGTTTACAAACTGTACCACCTTAGTTCTCTTTTGCAGCATGTTGAAACCAAATTTCATCCATTCAGGTTGGAAGAAAAGCTGTCAAGTACTGGGCTTTCAGCATTTTGCCATATGCAACACAGAATAGTGGGCAGAGGGTAATAAAAGGTTTGTGGTCTATTTTGTTCTATTTTAAAATTAGAGTTGGAATATTTCTGGCAATTAGTAGTTTGCAGAAGAAAAAAAAAGATCAGCAGAAACTACTGTTTTTTCAAAAGTTTTCGAATGAAATCTGCCAATTTTCTGTTCAAATTAGTTCTAGTTAGAAAAGAAAAGGAATATTGAAGAATGTTTCTAATAACCTGAAAACAAATTGTTCTACTGAATGCAAAGTTTCAGACTGATTTGGAATTATTCTCTTTTTCTCTGATTAATGGACCTAAATTCCTCATTTCAGCAATACACTAAGCATAGCCTCCTGAAAATCTCCAGATGTTCTTTGTTAAGCAGACATGAACTTAACTCCTGCTGTACTTAGAAATGAATAACACTCAGATAGTGTCTGGTATATTCATGCTTAGTATCTTTCTCCTCAGCTAAACCCATCTTTTTTCATGCAGTTATTCAAAGGGTAAAGTACTGCTTAACCAAAGAATGGTCAACTTGTTGCGTGTGTTAAGTGATCACTTAACAGCCTTTCTCAGTGTAAGGCAAATACAATCATGAAATTTCATTTTATCTAATAAAAAATAACAAAATAAAGTAATAGAATCAAAAAATATCAAATCAAAAGGTGAGGTTTCTAATGCATTTTAGGGGACCCATGTGGGAGCTCAAGAAAGAACAATTAAAATTCTGGATTAAGAGGAATACAAATAGTTTAATACAGTATCTTACGTATTGAATTGCTCAGCAAAAATCAGATTAGTTGATGTTCCTGTGATTGTGGTCAGCCCTCCAATGGTAGCAGAATAAGCAACACATAAGCACATCACTTTGAAAATCCCACTGTATTTGTCCTCTCTGCTTTTTCTCCCTGTTTCAGCAGGTTGTAGGTTCTGCTTAGAAGGAATATTATCCAATTAATATATAAGAAGGACTTATCATCAAGCACAAAAATAGGATTCAGGGATGTCCCAGAAGAGCCAGAGATTTTTCTGTCAATATAGCTGTATGCAATATGGTTTGGTTTGCTATTACAGTGGTACTACAGTTATTCATGCAAAGGAAAAGGAGTGAGAGTCAAATTCTGAAGTCCTTTTCCAGAGTTATCTCAGTCTTTATATATACTGATATGCATACACACCTGATACAGAGAGTTTGTACTCTGGTGAGGTTGGTTTAACTTGTGTAAAATACACTCGGAGCACAAAACCACTAATGAAATGACTACATAAGCAAACTTTATGTATGTGTGTATCTACATGTTTATCTCTTATTCACATGAAACTAGCTTCAATGCTAGCTATTACACAGAAGTGAGATTTAGATTAAAACTAAGTTACACACATTAGCTGCATAATAAAGACACCTTAAGTACCTGTTCCTTTTCTTTTTCATTTTCCTTTTCAATTGTGCACACAGTACTACCAACATTGTTGTTGTATCTGGAAAAAACAAAAGCATGTATTGTAATAGACGTTTTATTCAGATTAATTCTTAGAACAGAAATTAGTAAATTAATAACTATTACCCATTAGCTTGCTTTTCTTTCTCTTTCCAGTCACAACTTTTACATTCTCCTATATTTTCTGTAAGATAAATGCAAGGACAGATAAGTATTTAAGGGACCAAAACTGGAAAGTCTCCATCAGCATGTTCCATTCCATGCAATCACTTCAACTTCATCCCATGAATACATTTACAAGTGCCAATTTTAAAAACAGCTGAGTTGTACCCTACTTCTTCATGACTCCCATCCCCCAGAGTCTGAATCTTCTAATGAGGAGAAATCTTTCTGATTTACAATTTAACTGTGTACATAACCAGTTTAGATTAATTTGTTCTTCCAACATTACTCTAGAGCTTACAAAGCTCTTTTCTCTTGCTAATGTTTAACCTCCCGTGTATTTATAGCCTGTAGTCATATTTCTTTTCAGACATTTTACTAGGCTGAACAAGCCAGCCTCTTCTCCACCCCCCACCCCAATATAACTGCTATATTCTGCACCTGTTCAGTTTGAATTAATCTTTGTGAACATGAGAGACCTCACAAGCCATGGTCCAAGAGATGTCTTAACAATGAAGCATATAATGATGCTAGTACTTCTATATCTGTTCAACTTTATGTTGTGTGGTGTTCATTCCGCTGCAGAGTGAGGGTGGGCAAAGACAAAAACTGCACAACATGCCTACCGTCCAGCTCCAGTGCCGGGTTGATAGAGCCGTTAGAGCAAGACATCTCCAGTGCATCAGCTTCTGTTTCAGCTCTGATGATTTGCTGAGCTACAGCCTCTACAATTGGCATCACCATGGCAGCAGCAGAGGTATTGCTGAGCCACATTGACAAGAAAGCACAGCTAACCATGAAACCCAGCATAAGCCTGGAACAGGAGAGAAGAATCTGTAGATGCTAGAGCAACACCTCCTGTCACCACTCTATTTAATATAAATGGAAAGCTTTTTCAACATAAGGCTCGAATGTAGGAAATTTAAAGCTTGTAATTGACCTCTAAGGAAGTTCATGAATTAAAATTATCTTGATCAAAGACATTGAAATGCTTGTGTTTTAGAGTTAAAGGATGAAATATAAGTTGTAACAGAAGTAGTAATGTTTATTTACAGAACGATACTGTATTTTAATTACCTTTGAAGAAAGAGCTCCATGCATGTCACAAGTTCAAATGAAAATTAAAATGGCTACATTGCTAATGCTATTGCTCCCATATTCTACCAGCTATGTCAAAACCCTGGACTTGTCGCTAAGGCTTCAGGTCCTCTAGATCCTAGTCCAGGTGTTACAGGAAGAAATATTAACAATTCAGTAAGTGATACTTAACTTAGTTCTTAATCAAAGCCCCATGACAGATGTAGGGATTATTTGTGATTCAATAGACATCATATTTGATATTAAATAGGAAAGTGAATGTTATTACAATGTTTTAGTTTTGTCTTGGCACAGCTTATGCTAAGTTTACTACAAATAGGAATTGCACTGATGCAATGCACTGAATTGCATCAGTGACTGGAGTCACTCTAGTTTTAGACTAAAAAAAAATATTTCATGACGTGTCTGGTGAAGTTGGACAGTGAACTTAGAATACAGGCCACATTGTCATTTTTAATTCATCTCTTGGAGCTGTAAATGAATAGTCCTCTTGACTTTCTGTCCCAAGGTGTTGGCAGTGTCATTAAACACCTGCCATGCATCACCACACTGAGACAACTACTGTGAGTGGAGGGACTGTGGTGTTGCAGCATTTTCTGAGAAGTCATTTGTGTGATTTGTAAAGCTCTTTGCCTAGCCTCGATCAAAAGCTTCACAAAATCTATATAAGGATTACTCGGCACACAAGGACAATTATACAAAAATAATGTAAGCAATATTTTATGACATAAAAACACTGTTTAAAATGTCTCTCATAGCCTTTCATGTCAGCTAATATCAACATTTCAAATTTGATTTTTTTTGTCTCAGTCGGGACACCTTGTCTTTTCTCTATGTAGTTTTAATTACATAATGATGAAATAATCTGCAGACCTGAAAATGGAGGACCCGTTTCAACACAAATTGTCATCAGTGGTATAAAACACATTAACTTTATGCAGTTTTTTAATAAGTCCTCAGCTGGAAGTTGGGGAAGAACTGTGTTTTCAGGAGAAATTTTTATGCAGAAAATACTGGTCAGCTAAAGCTCACCAAATATGAATGTTCACATTGTAGAGAAATATAATTTTAGTAAAAGTTGCAAGAGGATTTAAAATCATAGCAAATTAAGACCTTAAATAATGTATTTCAGAACTGTTGGTCATAAATTTCCAGCATTTGATGAACTGATGGGCAGGTGACAGTTTAGTACAGTGTGGTGTACTCTAATGAATGACTCTAAAATGGATTAAAAAAATAATAAAATATATCCTAACCATTTCAGCCCCAGTTTTTCTACATTATTTTCCTGTAGTGGTGTTAAAAAATATTCTGCATGGAACCTTGGATGATAATTTAATTTACATTCAACTATAAACTCACTCTTTGTTATGTAATGCACAATCGATGTTGTATTACTCATTCTAGTCTTTGCAGGTTGCATAGACGTGTTCACCTTTCCCTACTAGTCTGCAGACCAGACCACATAGCTCAAATGATGGGAGGCCTTTAGGGACCAATAGAATCATTTAGGTTGGAAAAGACCCTTAAAATCGTTGAGTCCAACTGTTAATATAACACTGCCAAGACCACCACTAAAATATGTGCCAAGTGCCACGTCTACACATCTTTTAAAGACCTCCAGGAATGGTGACTCAGCCACTTTCCCTGGGCAGCCTGCTCCAATGCTTGACAACCCTTTTGGTGAAATAATTTTTCCTAATATCCAATTTAAACCTCCCCTGGCACAATTTGAGGTTGTTTCCTCAATCCTATCACTTGTTACTTGGGAGAAGAGACCAACACCCACCTTGCTACAACCTCCTTTCAGGTAGCTGTAGAGAGTGATAAGGTCTCCTCTCAGCCTCCTTTTCTCCAGGCTAAACAACCCCAGTTTCCTCACCAGTTCCTCATAAGACTTGTTCTTTAGACCCTTCACCAGTTTTGGACACATTCCAGCACCTCAGTGTCTTTCTTGTAGTGAGGGGCCCAAAACTGAACACAGTACATCATGTGTGGTCTCTCCAGTGCTGAGGACAAAGGGACAATCCCTTCCCTAGTCCTGCTAGACATGCTATTCCCAATACAATCCAGTTTCTCCAGAAGAATGCAGAATCCAGCAGACTCCTGCTATTCTACTTCCACTGCTGCATCCCCCATGTCCTCTAATGCAGAAACCTCCTACAATGATATCTCTGCCTTGGGCTGGATGAGGCTCCAATTTGCACAGGCTGGCTGGGGACTCCTGCTAACGGAGGAGGAGGGCTGTGCACAGGGAACAGCATGCATCACTTTGTAGTGGGCACAGCTAACGAGCAGCAGATGCTGAGGTGGGAGGATCCTCTCCTTCACAGATCATCTTGTCATAATCTTATCATCCTTTTGTCATGATCAGGAAATGTGATAGAGCTGAGATAGTTATGAAGGATACTGCTTCCTCAGGGTTACAAAGATGTCTGTGGAGTTGCTCTAGGTATCCTTAGCAGCTAGCTATGGGTTCCTGTATTCACAGCAAGTTTCCAGCATAGCACGCCATCCACTTGTGTTCTCCTTTTCAAGATTTCAGCCAAAATGTGAGGATTTAGGAGTGGTCAAAGCAAGGTGAAATAACTGGAACTGCATAGCTCAAGAATATAGCTAAAGATAATGGGAGGCAGTTGAACAAAAATATAAGGAGCATTTTGTCAAAAAAGAAAGCTACCAGCCATCAAGAATCAAAATATATGTGATATTTAAAATTAGGACAGGCAAATCACTGAGGAATAGAAATAACCCAGCATTTCCATGAGGTGTTATTAGTTAGATCACTTAAGAGGCATATAATTTTTTAGATCTCAGGTTTTTCTGTTTTTTTGACTTTTTACTTCCTGTCACTGTCTGCTTCCTGACAAGGAGTCATAAGCATCATGTATTCTGGGAAGCCAGACTTGCTCTACGGATCTTATCTACAGCCTTACTGGTGTGCTGACAGATGAATCTGTGGGCCTAAAGCTTTTCTGCAAGCTTGTAAAGCAAGTGAAGAACAGAGTTTTCATAAGATATATGCTGATAGCGAGTAGGTAGAGAGTATGTGGTTTCATTTCCCTCATCACTTCATCCAGCTGAGGAAGTCCCTATTCCTTTGATATTTTCTTCACAGGTAGACAAAGAAAAAAAACGTAAATAAAGACACTGTGTTTAATGTGGTTTTCCTTCCCCACCACATTTTTAGTTTTATAGCTTTTTTTCCTCACCATGTGTTTGAACTCTTCTTGTATTTTTTGGGAAGTGTCCAAACAGTATTGAAATACAAATTAATAATAAGCATAGCACAGATTTTCAGTTGTAGGCATCAGATATGTAATGTACACTATTAAGAAACAGGACCCTTACATCATACACAAATTTTATACACAGAATTTTTGTTCAGAAGGATCCTTATTATGAACAGAATTACTGCAGGGAACTTTCAATTAGGATTTCAGAAGAATAATAAAATGTCACTTACAAATCAATCATATAATTTCAAATATCTGCTTTGTTTCAGTAGAAAAGAAAGGCTGGATTTCTACTACAGAAAAAGCAGTAAGCATGTATTTCTGGAACATACAGCTTTCCACAAGTATTATTGTCCTTCAAGACATTGTTTAGCACGTACCATGTAGGGTTGACACCCACCAGCATCACCATTCTTAAAGCCACTCTTTTGTGGAAATTCCATTTTTCTATTGATGTTGCCAAACAAATTACTCCAATCAATAGCAGATGAAAGTCTTTAAAATAAGCAGATGCCACCTGAAATTTAAAAAGAAAAAGAAGTTAACTAAATGGTGACTTTCTATTAGTATTTGATATTATCAGTTTAATGAAAAAAAAAAAAAATCAGTGAGGGTATATATTGAAATAAGTACCAAGAAATATTTTTGGCCTAAATTTAGACTGTTAATCTTATTTAGCCAAATGATGCAAAAATAAATGCCCTAAAGTGTATAGTGTTAAAACAAAACTAAAAATAGGGTTTATGATATGAACAACCTAAGATCGTCAGTCGCATCTCACATGAGAAATAAGTCACCCATGAAATGCTGCTTTTATTAATTTAGTCATCTCTTCAACAGATAAAAGAACAACTTTAAGCATAGTATTAGAGTATGATCATCTGCGGCATCCTCTCTTTGACATGAAGATGTATACTCAGCATTTTTCACATGAGGTCTTTGGTGTGTCATCTCACTTCTTTAACATTAAGGATATTTTATATGTATCTAGCATTTTCCCACTGACTGTCATCTAAGCACTGAATCACAATCTAGAAAAAAATATTAAAGAAATATGAACAAGTCCTGACAACAAAGCATGCAAGCAAGTCTTAAGGCAGACCTACTGTGACTGACACTTGGCAAATCCATGGATTAGCCAATCAGGTTTCAACACTATATGGTTCTTTCTTTGGAGATCTTATCATTGAAATCCATAATATGATGAAGAGGGAAAAAGTAGTTACCTTCTTGGATTCCATTATACCAAACAATGGGAACATAAAGGCAGGGAGCAAAGCTGAAACAGCCAGAGGCAAAGCTTCTGTGAGCCAAAAGATGGCAACTACAAACAACGTGTATGCACATTCTGCTTCCTAAAATACAAAAAGCACCAACAAAAATATGAGTTGAGCATCCAGGAAAAAAAAATATCACAATTGCAAAAAGTCCTGCTGTTGGTAGAGAGATTTGCCACAACTGGAGCAAGTATGAGTCAAGGGACCTGGATTTAGGGTACTTATTGTCTGCTATTGATAATCTCATTAAGATATGGAACATAGTCTGTGAAATAGTTTTAAAGATTTTTTTTAAGACATAGTAAAATTACTTACATTTTACCACTTATAAAAGGTGGGGAAAAGATCAGGTGACTTTTTCTTCAAGAACAATTAATCATATAAATAATACTGGAACATTGTCACGCCATGAATTAACATAAATCACAAACATTCTGCAATTGTAAGCAAAGCTTTACACCTCTAGGAGTACTTGCAGTCAATAGTAGGTCAAATTTTGTCTCTCCTATAAACAATGAAGTTTTGTCATCAGCATCAATAAGGCAAGGATACCATTTAATATAAAAAACATTGTGCAAGACTGACAAGAAACACAGTTGTTGATTTTAAGACTTGTAATTTTAGTGATTGTCTTTTATTTAAACTCCTGGAAAGTTCAAATAGGAGTTTTTTCCCTTTTTTTTTTTTTTTTTTTTTTTTTTTTTTTTTTTTTTTGCCTGTAAAATGCAGCCACAGACAAATATAATGAAATGAAGTGAGCCTAGTTTCTTCTAGAATCCTAGAAACCTCTTTTGTGGACTTTTGCTTTACATTTCTGCTCTTGAAGAAAATTGTTCAGATCTTTTAATGTCACTGGTTAAGGCATGAAACTACTCAACAGCAGCAGACATGGTTTGCACTGTGAAAGGAATATCTTGATGAAATGGCTCTGGGAATTTCTGACTGGAAAACAATGTTAAATGCAGGTTAGTCAGCTCTGGTTAGCATTTTTTATTTTGTGGGAAGCTTGTATTATGTATGAAGAAATTTGATAGTGTGAATTCATTTATCCCCTAGCAAATGTTGATCTCACTTATGTCCTACTACATTAAGAATTTCTCAAAAATTTCCACTCAGGGAGAAAAATGAATTATTGAAAATGTGACCTGAGACAGTGTGAAGCATGCTACTCTGTAAACACTATCTATCTGTGATGCAAGGACTTCTGAAATGAACTTTCTTGTATTGTTACATGGTACATATAACACATGTGTGATACTACCTCACAGAATTCCATTTCATTCTGCTGACATCAGAGCTGTACCGAATAGAACCACTAAAACAATTTGTAGATATGTGTTTCATCAGAAATGGAGTTGCCACAAGAGTTTCTGAATGCCATAGGAATTTATTTCAAGTTAAATAAAATTAAGATGTCCTGCCATAACCTTTGCTCTATTTAAGAACCAGAGGGAATTTCTCAGATCATTGGTTCCAGTCGTTTACTATCAGACAACACAATATATGATGAAGATAACAAAATCCATCATCAAATATAAAAGTAATTACAGCTGTCTTCCTGACAATTCATCTCCATTGTAATCATACTGAGATGTTTAGAAGTGACCAAAATGTAATAGTAAGGACAGGATTTTCAAGGCAGCCTTGATGATGTTAAATGAGAAAAACTTTTCCTGAACAAGAAAACAAATATATAATTCAGAATTTCATGCACCCAACACAGAACCTTACATTAAAGTTGTTGTCTTCTCTACATTTCTATTCAAATACTCTGAGTTGACCAAAAAAAAAAAAAAAAAAAAAAAAAAAAAAAAAAAATGCAAACATCATGAAAACATTCAAGGTCCGTTCCAACCCAAACATTCTATGATTCTGTGATTCTGAAAAGATCTGGGAATCTCAGGCTTGATGTACAGCTGCAAAATAATTACCTCTCAGAGCAGGTCACTTACTTTGGTTTTAATGATAAGTGGAAGTGGAAGTAAGAGCAGTGGGGTGAGGACAATGAGCAGGAACCTTCGGTAAGCCAGGAGGTAGCTAAGAATCTTCATGGTTGATGGCTGGTAGATGAACTTCCTTGCAGAAACTGCCAAAAAATAGGTCTGACTTTAAATAGCTGACTCTGATTAATATTTCCCCAAGTTGTCACCTTTAGCCATTGCTAAGGCAGGCCAGTAAACCAGGTTAAAATTAAATCTAGCTCTTTATTGTTTTAGTGAGTTTATTAACAGTAGGTTGATAAGATAAGTGTTCATCATAAACCAAGGCTAGATGTCAGACTCCTCATGACTTTCCCTCCTTGCCCTTCCTCATAACAAGTTTATGTAATCAGAGCAGATTTTAAACAACCAGGTAACCAAAAATTTCAGGTGCTCTCCCAGTCACTGTTGGCTTCAGTAGGAAATCAAAACATCTAATATGTTCAAAACCAATTATGGCATTATATGAAAACATATACAAGATCATTTTACTGAACAGACATAAAAAATTCTTCATCTTCATCTCCATCCATGGAGATATTCAAAATACAACAAGGTCCTGAGCAATCTGACCTAGCTTTGAATTTTGCTCTGCTTTGACCGAAAGGTTGGATTGGATGACCTGAAGAAGTCCCTTTCAGCCTTAGGTTTTCTATTAATTCTATCTGTCTAGAATTTGAAATATATGAGAAAATCAGATTTTTCCTTCTGTCTTGTGTGGCAGGGAGTGTATGATAGTTCATTTTCTCTTCTTATGCAGAAACAGGATAAGGTGTTCCATGTACATCATATAAAGCTTTGAGGAAGGCTCAGCGTAGGAGAGTTTTTGAGACAAAAGTAAAAAGTAAATATTTTGCCTGAATTTTCCTGTTTTCCATAAAAGAAATCTTGGTACAATCTTTTTAATACAATAGAATAACATCAAATAAAGAAGAGGAAAAGGTAGAAAAGAGGCTTGTATAGCATCTGTGGGTGAAGATCAAAAGGGGAGAGAACACACTGTTTCATGCTCAGATTTTACATGAAGAAGCAAATTGGAAGAGGAGACAGATGAAGGAGTCTTTGAGCTATCATCAGAACCATTCCAAGGTCCGGTAATAAGCTTTTTACTATCCATATAACTTTTTGAGTATAAGGACCCCATGTGTCAGGGAAACAGACAAACCAAGTGATCAGATTGCCAGTCTTGTGGACAAACTTTTGGTTTCAGGAAGGTAGGACTTTGATTCTACTAGGAAAACAATATTTCAAATCTAATGGACAGGAAGGAATTGATTGAAAACCCAAAGGCAGGAAATAATTTGGGGATGAAAGTAGTAATGAAATAACAGCCTTTGCTACTGCACAGAAAGAATTGGGAAAAGAGCTTTGACATAACCTAGGGAACTCCTGAGAAGATAATGAGTCAGACCTCCTGAGAAGATAATGTAAGGGATAAAGAAGTTCAAGTGAACTGGTAGCTTATGAAATAGGCTATTTTAAATTATAATGACAAAGCTGGTTTAATGAGTTCAGAGACAGTGAGCAGAGAGTGATATTATGGTGCCTGCATCAGGAAAGCTTCAAATATCCAAAAATGAAAAAGGAATTGTATGAGATCTGGAAAAATTGGCATCTGATTGAGGACTGCTATAAAAGCATAAAAAATATAGACAAATAAATTCAGGAAGATTATGATGCAAAATCTGAGTGATGAAGAATGATGGAGATGTCAAAGAAAAATTCTGTTAAAATGTCAGAAGAAGAAAACAGAGGAGAGTAGAGGGATTTAGTAAACAGAAGGGAAGACAAACTGCACATAGTGCTGGAGTATTCAACACTTTCTTTGCTTGAGTCTTCACAAAGGGAAATGGCAGCCAATTCTTTAATGAAATTAATTTTAACATGGAAAAGGGAATGTACTATGGGCATGGTAGTGGTGGGAGTGCTGAATATTTAGATTGTATTCAAGTCAATGGCTCCAGATGAAATTCACCCATAATTCACGGGTGAGAATTCATGCAGTAATCTGAAAATTATTTTAGAATATATTTGAATATATTCTGATATGACATACGTTTGAAAAACTGTGGCGGATTACAAATTCTTAGAAAATTGGTCAGACATACATAGTAATGAAATCTAGCTAATATGTCATAGGAACTCAATCTAATTTTCTTCTTTTATGGGAAAACTAGCATAGTGATCAAAGATGTAAAATCTATGCATTTTATTTTATTTTAATACACGTTTAGATGAACTAAGAGCAACTCAGAAGTAAGCACAGAAGCACTGCTGAGGGGAAATTATGTTTGGGAGAACAACTGGCAAAAAAGGTTGGTTCTGAAGAGCAGTTACAAAAGTTTAACATTCATACTGGGATAACACTTCAAAGGGTGTTTTTAAGGGGTCTATTCTGATTAATTTTCTAGCCCATATTTTCATTAGTGGTTTGAATCATAAACTAGCAATGGGCAGGACAAAGATAGTACTTTCTATCTGATATTAGACTATAAAGGCTCTTTTTTCAGCATTCTCAGACGATCGTGGTTATAGCAAAATGTCACGTGGAGGTAGAAGTACACATCAGAACAAAAGAGAAAAGGGAAAGAGACATCCAGTACTAATCCAAGTGAATTATTGCTGCTGAGGCAGTAGAACTTGACCTACAGAATTAGCACTGAAATTCTCAAGCCTGTTGGCAGGGCTCTGGCCAGGGCAAAACTACGAGATAAAAGGAAGATGTTTCCTTCCAAACTTATGCTGAGATGTTTCTGGAGCAGTCAAGCTTTTATAGGTAACCTGAGACTGGATCAACAGATAGATGCTTAGCTAAATAATGAATCTGTAGTGAAATAAATTTAGTAGAGGAAGGCTGAAAGCTTCCTGAGAGACCATGGAATTTAACACAACACTTTCCTTATAGGTAGGGATGAGGAACAAGCCAGGGCATGGAAAGCTTCTTACAAGGACCTTAAACATACAGCTCTGCATGTGAAGAGGAAAGGGGTTCTAATGTGATTTCAGGTATTACTGAATGATTAGGGGAAAAAATGGATAAAATCCATTGGAAACATAAGGATGTGTTTGAAACAAAAACAAAAAATAAATAGAAAAGACATGAAATTAGTAGGGAGAAAGAATATTTCTCATTATACCAGACATTGTTAGCTGATCTGGGTCAGTATTGATCCCTCACTCCCTAACCTGCTTGGAATGCTTTATTTATTTTTGCTATGTCTTGCGTTAACTGTGGAAAACTCCTGTGTGTTTTCTCAGTAGCTGAATTGAATTTTGTACTTCATCTTTCCAGACCTCAGGAAAGCCCGTGGGGATGATCCTTTTATGCTGAAGCTTTGTCCAGATAGCTCTATTTGCAACTTGGCTGAGGATGACTGTTTCTCTTTCATACTTGAAGAAGGGCTTGCTTGGTCAGAAACTCACAGTTCTGTGGGGCAACACAGCAGAGGAATTGTTTGAGAACTAGGAAAGAAAAACTCTGATTCTTCCAAAAGTTTATTCTGCCATAAAACAAAGCAAGATCAAAGGACTTGCATGAGAGATCCAGTTATGAGGAATAAAATAGCAAGATGGGCATCATCACATCCCAATAGATATGATCAATAAGATAATAGTCATGTCCCTCTGGCAAGGAAAAAAGAAACCCAAACTTTCCTAGGCATTATGGGATTCTGAAAAATGCATATTCCGGTTACAGTCAGCTTGGGAGTCCTCTCTGTTGAGTGACCCAAAAGAACTATTTTGACTGAGGCCCTGAGCAACAGCAAGCTGTTGAAGAGATCAAACAGCAGATAGTTCATGCAGTGGTCTATGGGTCAGTCCAAGCAGGACCAGATGTGAAAAACGTTCTCTATGCTGCCTCTGGGGAGCATAAATTCACCTGGAGCCTCTGGCAGAAAGCAGCTGGAGAAACCCAAGGTCAGACTCTAGGGTTTTGGAGCTAGGGGTATAGGGCATTATTCCACTCAAAGACCTGGGTACTGGTGGTGGGCAATGTGGAAGAATGGGGAAATCTAGTGTGTACCCCAAGGAGATTAAACCTTGGAGGAAAATAACATGTGACTTGAGTTACATATAATAGGAAGTACTACATCAAGAATCACCTGAAACAAAGGAGAATGAGATTCAAAAGAAGCCAGGCAAGTTCAGTAGTGACCCAATCTGAGACAATAATTTAACATGATATGCCATCTCTCCTGTCCTGAGCAACCACCATAACACATGAAACCCAAGTTATGAATTAAAGGAACTCAATGGACACTGAACATTTTACAGGGGTGATCTATAGACTAAGGGAATGATATCTGTATATATATATATATATATATATATATATATATATATATACACCAATATATG